>NC_072731.1:216288235-216384881 GCF_026930045.1 Uloborus diversus | reverse complement strand
GTTAATTAACTATGACTCTTACAGACAAACACACCTTAAAATGTTGCCCACATCTTTGGCAGTGAATGCGAGTAAATTGGCTTCAGCCTCGTTTGATAACTGTCGAAAAAATTGACAGCCGTAAATGAGCGTTTAGGCAATGCGACTCCATGAATTGTTAGTTGTCAAATGTGGAATTTTTAAGATGACTGGACATGAAGTGTATTTAAGAGTTCAAAAGTTCAATCCGAAATTCCCGGGGTTCAGTGTTCAATTTCAAAGCGGCCGAAAATAAGTCTTGCGGACTGAAAGAGGCTATAGGAAGGCTTTTAGAACGTTGCCTCCAAAACCAAAGATTCTTAAGAGTAAAATATCTTTTAACCCCAAGGTCTCCCCTTACTTAAATTTTTTGGAGGGTGGAAATTCTAAATTTTGGCGAATGATGATAATTTTGCAGAATGGAACTCCAAATTTCACCGAATGATGATAATTTTACCGAACGGAACTCCAATTTCGCCGAATGATGATTACTTTGCCGAATTCTTAGACAAAATTTGCCTAATAAGGAATTTTATGGGAGGTTACAGTTAACTCCTGAGACCTCCCATAAAGGCGCCCCCTGGTTGTCACTAAAAGCAAAGATTCCTGGAGTAAAACATCCTTTAATCCTCTCACTGAGTATCCCGTGAGTTCTACAGGCAATGCAGAAGTAACAAAATTTATTTATCTATCGACTTCCATGTGCATGGCGCAATTTTGAACCCTTATTACTCCATTTTCTGAAGAATTTACACTTACCGCTCGTCCATTTTGGCCACATACCTCCAAATTGAATAACTAAAGTGTTTCCACGAAAGTGAGTCTTTTGTTGCTCGAAAAATCGGAAACAAAATCGGAATGAAACTCGAATTCGGTGCAAAGAATATGAAGTAGAAATTTTCCTTGAACCTTGTTATAAAATTAATCATACTAAGCGTAATATCTAACGCAATTTGTAAATATCTTACTACTATTATATATGCGAAAGTTTGTCTGTATGGATGTATGGATGTTTGTTACTCTTTCACGCAAAAACTACTGAACGGATTTTGATGAAACTTTACAATAATATAGCTTATGCATCAGAATAACACATAGGGTAGTTTTCGTCCCGTTATGGGGGGCAAAACCCCCTTAGGGGGCAATAAAACACAATTTTTGTATAAATTCTCTAATATTGCATTGTTAAAAAAAATCTGAAAATTCAGGTAGTTTTCTGACTGATTTTAACAGAATAGTTCCGTAATGCTTCAAAATGTATTTTTTCCTTACAAAAACGTAAACATCCCGACGAAAACGGAATTTTTCCATTTCTAGGGTTGCCGCTGTGCTGTACTTTGCTCCGATTAGTCTTCAAGTCATGATAAACATCACTTATTGATAGTGCTTATTAATCGCACTGTTACATTCTGCTAATTAAAAGCATATTTAGAATAACAACTCAGATGCTGTAGACAAAATACATAGCTTGCTATTTCATGTCTGGAGAGTAATATACTCGTATGTCGAAATTGTTTATAAGCATTTGAACTTTGTAGGTTTGGAAAAATGTTCGCGCCATTTTTAGACTGGCAGATGTGTTTTGATCGCCCTGGTGATTTGATGTGGGTTTTACCGAGTCAGTATTAGAATATTTTTGTGGTTTTAATATTTCGCTCAATACTTTGAACAATTCTATTCGTTAGTCATATTGTGTGCTCTAGCAGTGAGAATAGTTTAAGGATCTCGTGTTATCAATTTAAAATAAAGCCTATTGGATTAGCTGTATCCAGATGCATTTAGCACCGCTGGTCATATGTAAGTGTTGTTGAATATCTTTGTACATGTTAATACAAATGTATTTTCCTTGTTAATATGCATTTGATAGAATTCCGATGATAGTTTATTTAGAATTTATACAACTATTATAGAGTTATTTTTTATTGCTCTTACGCATTCTTGAAAGTTAATACACTAAATGCCATTTCGTATCTGTATCGGAGATTATCGTGGTGTGCGAGCAACATAGGAAAAATCACTCTTTTTTTGGGGGGGGGGGGGGATTCGCTTCACAGTTTGGAATACTGAAAGTAACTATTTTAAATCTCTAAATAAAGGTGTATTGTTGATCTTTAATATATACAATGAAAGTTGTGGCTACAATAAGTACTTAATTTAATTTATTAAGATCTTATCCAACAACTTATTTGAGAATATTGCAAGTTTCTTGGAAAAACAGTTCGGGTAAAACGAACTGATTGATATATGCTTAAGTAATAATGATTATGTACTAAAAATCTACGTTGCGATTCCAATGAGTGAAAAATTTGGATATCATTGGGGGGGGGGGGGGAATGTAGCATCTGGGGAACCAAAAATTCTTCACGTGCATGTCAATGATTCTGTTTTTAAACACAATAGATATGCGGTACTCTCTATCAGGTATATTATTATATGATAACGTCAACCTGCTTTTAATAGAATTTTATTTGACATATTCTGCAAATAAAAATATCATATTTTTCATGTATGTTTTTCCATGCCACCCCAGACAATGTACGACGAAGGGAATATCGAACAGTATCAGCAGGGATAATTGGTGTCCTATTCAAATCCATCAATTTTTCTGCTAGTACTATTTGATTAATTTGACTCATCTGATTTTGATATAAAAAGTTTTGGTCAGCAAATGGATGCTTGGTATGTTAGGTAAGTTCTCTCTCCAGATGTTAATTTAAAAAATCTTTGAGTTACAAATGCAAATAAAAAAAATTAATATTTTTAGAACAGTTAACTATATCTGTATTATATATCATTTTAAAGAACTAAATTTTTAATGAAACGAAAAGTCAATACTTGACATATCTTTTTAAATATTTTTTTAAAATAAAATCTTTTTATATAAATACGGGAAAGTGAGAAATGGAAAAAATATCGCAATGAAAAAAATAAGGAACGTAAATTCTGTTAAAACACAGAAAGATCATAAATGAACGGAAAAATAAGAAATGGAATTTTCGTTCAGTCACGAGAAATTTATAAACGGAAAACTACAACTACGGAGAAATAAGAAATGGAACTTCTGTTAAATCACGGAAAGTCATTGAACGGAAACGTAATATTTACGGCAACTTTGCTGCCGGTACTTTCTCCGTTATTTTCAGGAAAATTTTTTAACAGTGTGGGATGAAAAAATACTTGCACATATTAACATTGTATCTCCATCGAAAGCTCTGATTTTTCTGATGAAGATGGCACCTGTTCCAAATTTCTAAGTCGAATAAAAAACGAGTTATGAGCTTTTTAGTTCCATGTTCAAAGGCTTTCCTCAACTCAATACAGTATTTAGTGTATCATCTCAACTCCCTGTCGATAGCGACAATTGTTGTATTGTTGACTATCTTTGTTTTTCGTAACTGTTCAAGGCTTTTCTCAAGTCAAATCTTGAAGTATAATTTTTGCACAAGATTGGCAAATAATACATGATTTGGCTGATCATTTTCCAATTAAACGGAACTTTAATGTAATTAATGGTTTTTATTGATATTTATGCTGATTGAACACTTACTCATTATCATATCAACCAGCAGATCGCCAAAATTTTTGCAGAAAGATTTCCGTAGCTGATGCATTTGGCAGTTTTTTCAACGTCGCTGTTTTTAAAGCCGAAGACTACGTCATAATGTTTCTCAGCTTTCACCATGTAAACAAAATATCGCCAATCAAAGAATTTTTAAAAGACTTTTTTTACTGTGTTAAATAATCCAGCAACTAAATTAGGCAAATCCATAGACAGCACAAAAACTTCCATTAATTTTCCTTTTTGCACAATTTCAAACAATCACCAAATTTTACTACTTATTTTGGAAACATTTCGGATGAAACTGTTTAAGCGCCATTTTATGGTGACCAAAAGTATCTCAGCATCTTGCGACGATATCTCTGTAACAAAAATTAATATCATACTAGCTGCGTCGCCCGGCTTTGCACGGCCCACCTCGAAAATAAAAGTTATGTCAAGTGACGCGAGTTCAACACTCAGGCTTGAACCAAAAAAAAAAAAAGTCAGTGAAATTTTGTGGCAGATTGCGGAAAACCCCCATAAAGTAAACATTTTAAATCCCCTGATTACAGGAAAAGCCTCAAAACAAAAACAAGAATTTTACCTGAGCATATTCGAGGAAAAAAATGGCAACAGATCTTTCATCTCAATGATTTTCTTCACGCTCACATACATTTTAATAAAAGCATTGTTGCGGAAAGTTGAGATGAAGCACTGAATAATAATTTGAATGGAGGAAAGCCTTCGAAAAATATGGATTTTATTTTGAAATCTAAGAGTCATAATTAAAAGTTTTTAATTGATATCTCCGCTAATTATTATCGGAGAATTATGTTAAATAGCCAAACATGAAGACGGGAGGATTACGAATCCATCGATACCTGGTTCGATGGTCAGTTCACTGTCGTTCGGGAGAAGAAGCTTGGACATAGATAGATAGATACTCAGATTTTATAAGTATAAGATCGTTTTACAAAGTAAGGAAAGAAAGGGGGAGCATCATCGAAGGTACCCCAAAACGACTTTCGCAAATTCGGTAAAATCGCACCAAGAGTCCACAATGATTGAAATTTCCCAAAATAACTAAAGCAAGTATAAGGGGATTACGAGCGCAGCTACTTTTTTTTAATTACTTCGTACTTCATTAGCCATACAGAGAAGGTTTTAAACTCCATGTCAAAAAAAAAAAAGTATCAACAGTATCAAAAGTATCTTTTTAAACATGAGAAGAATAATTTCATGTTCTGGAAATTTGTATATGCTTAAATATAGTGCTTTCGCTTCTAAATCAATACTATTTTGTTCTTTATACTTATTGCTATTTTACTTTTATGGGTAAGGAAGAAACTCGATTTTTAATCACGTCAAAAAGATGTGTTTTAAATTCTTTCACTTAAAACAGAAAACAAAATCAAGTAACGATTTTTTCTCATAATTATTACTGACCCAGGCAACGCCGGGTATTTTTGCTAGTTTAGTACATATATTTCACATTATTTTTTGTACATAAAAAACACTCATTTTTTAAAGCGACTTTCTTAAGAAAATTGAGCAGTATGTTAATAATTTATGTCGTACATAAGACGCCCAAGTTCAAACTTTTCTTATAAATTTTCGAATGCAACTAATATATATACATATATATATATATATATATGTACGTATATTGATTAGAATAAACTATAATGTATTTTCGTGATAAAAGGTGAGATAAACGAAACGTTTGTGCAGTTGCATGCACGGTGTCAA
Source organism: Uloborus diversus (assembly GCF_026930045.1). NCBI lineage: Eukaryota > Metazoa > Arthropoda > Arachnida > Araneae > Uloboridae > Uloborus > Uloborus diversus. Next base: position 216,379,573 of record NC_072731.1, on the reverse strand, counting down.
TGATTTAAATCAGTTGACTTAAATCGCTGCGTCAGCAGTTCCAGGGGTTGGCGAGCGTCAGCGAGCAGAGAGGCGGGGGGGGGGGGGGGGGGGGGAGCTCAATAGTATTTGTATAAAACATAAAAAGAAAACTGAAAGCTAATGTTGCTTCAAACATGAATACTAGTAAAATATTTAAAACATGTATAATTAAAATAATACCTAATGCTCATATTTATAATAACCAAAATCACTGAACGAGTAATGCTTTGACGTCATCAACAATTCAAATTATTGTCTGGTTTGAAATTGTAAACTTAGACTCTCAAAGAAAGAAAAAAGAGTGATCGTTATTTCTCTTAGTAAAATATCGTTTGTTTCGTAATCATAGTTATTTGATACAAAATAAATGAACGATTTCTTTTTATATATTCAAAAATATTCATAGGTATCGTTTTCATTTGCTTTTACGTATCGTCTGCGCTTTCTTGCCAGTTTTATTAGTTTTTGTTAAACACGATTGATTGCAAAATTCGTTTTTCGTTGATGTACGTCCGTTCCAAAATTAGTTTTTGTCCGTGATTTTAAATACAGTGGCTCCCAAAAGTGTTCGTACACCTACGATTTTCAGCGAGATAGGCCCCTATCCATTGGTTATAATTAATATTTTGGAATAGGTATTTAACTATAAGTTCTATGATCAATTTTCACTAAAACTACATGAAAAGTTTTTTAAAAATATTGAAACTTAATTTTTTAAAAATAAAAAACAAAAAAGTGCCGGAAATTTTATCTCACAAATGTCTTCGTACACTTTAAAAAATGTTTATATATTATTGAATAATCTAACTTTTTATTAAGTTATTATTTAGTTGAATATCATGCAGTATCAACAACACCTTTTAAAAGCCTGGAAATAAATTTCATTCTTTTTTCTTTCCTTTTTTTTTGCGTAATTTCCGAGTACGTGTTCAACCACACTTTGAGTCTTACTGTTTCTAGCTTTATTTTCGTTTCAGAGTCGTATTTTCGTAATCTGGCCACCAAATATCTCTAAATATGTTGCACTAAGTTCAAATCTGGAGATCGAGAGGGTATTTTCTAAACTTTAGGACAATTTTCGAGGCACTAGACGCAAACGTTGGATACCGTGTGCTTCTTATCGTATTTTTGATAAAAAACCAAGTTGTTTCCAATAACCAAATTTTTGGCTAAGAGTTCGAAATTGGGTTTTAAAATATTTAAAGGAACAGCATGATTCATTATTTCATAAAAAAATTTCAAACTACCAAGCCCTGATGCTGATATGCACCCTCACACAAGAACATCTTCATCGTCCTGATTAATTGGTCCAACTAAGTTCTTAAGATTAAGTTCCTAATTTTTTCTTCTACTTACAATTATACAACAATTTAACTAAAAATGTTGAGTTCATTTTTATCTGTAAGTAAGACGTAATTGTAAAACGTTTTGAGCTTATTTATCATTGATTTTGCGACGAAAAGCGTAAGATTTCTGTTTTTCCTACGACCAATAAAATTTGAGCGGGAAGAAGTCCCATTTAATGCATCTAATCAGTGAACTTGGTGAACAATTTTAGGTGAAAATTAAATGTAAAAATTTTCATTTAACTCTGCAAAAACATTTACAGCACTCAAATGTGAATTTTTCATAATTTTTTTAACTTTAAATCTTCGATCACGCTTTGTTAACTTTGCCAGTTGACCTTTTTTTACCTTGTTTTCGGTCCGATTCTTCTCTTAAAGCATTTTATCTAGCACTTTACTATGGAATGGTAACCCCCAAATGACTTTTAATTGTCAACACAATGCAAAAATATTAAATAAACGGCATATGATACTTTTAATCATGAATTTATTCGAAAATATTTGAGAAAATATTTGAGTGTACCATGACTTTTGTGGCGTGTTTTTTCCCTGTCTCTTCGTTTTTTGACCCATTTAAAAAAAAAAAGACCCGTCAGTATTTTGAAAAAAATACTGGGTTATATTTAGAATGACATAGGAATGATTGGAAAAAATATTGGAATTCATGTTCGAATTTAGTTTCGCGTTATTTTGGTTTTACTAAAAAATTTCAAAGTGTACGATCACTTTTAGGAGCCACTGTATTTTTCTAAAATTTTCAGAATTTAATTCCTTATTACATGCTGCTGACAACGTGGAAAGATCGCGCCTGATGCTGGTATCAATTAAAAATTTATCTTCGCGCTTGCTGATCGTAAATATTTCAAAATAATTTCTCTTTTTAGCAAAAAGTAGTAAATTTAATCACTGTGTATTACACAAGAGGTTTACTTATTGCAAAAGAGATGATAAACTTAAACAATATTTTCTGCCATGTTGACGAGCTGAGAACAGCTTTATATTGATTATGATTTCGAAAAGGAAATCCTCAGAAATTTAAAGCGTCTGATGAATTGCTAATTTCATGGTTTTATGAACGCACTGATTCATATGCATTTGTGTTAAACAGTTTTTTTTTGTCACATTATTAAAGTTTTTGGTAAAAAAAATTCTGGAAACTACTGACGTACCCAAGGGAGTATGTAAAGGGGCATATGCGCCCCTCAAAATTTCGTTGCACTATTACAGGCGGTGGCTCAAATGGTTATGGTCAAGTCGTTACTTTTCAGAACTAAAAAGTTTATCTAAATTATTTTCTACAATATATGCATTTTACGCACTAAGTAAATAATATTCAAATGTGCTTATCGTATTCTTTAATGTATGACAACACAATGCAGTGGGTTTAACACGGACCATAAACAATAGTTAAAAATCACAAAAAGACATTGCACGTCATATTCACCGCAAGAACCAAATTGAGGAATAGCAAATTTCTTGCGCTGCTTCGTATGCTCAACCTTGTGAAATTATTGACATACCGAAATAACATTCATAGCTCCCCATATGAAGAAAAACGCTAATTAGCATCATGTGTTTTCAGTGTAAAAGATTGCGTTTTTGAGTAGCATATTCAGACACCAACAAGGCAATAATTTTCCTTATAGATAGGCAGCAAGGAGGATTGTTTGTTTTTATGAGTAGTGTAACTTCACCGCTACTTTCATAGATATAATGAAAAGTTCATTTCTTTTTTGGTTGGATATCCCCCCCCCCCATTTGAAGCATTTTTGATTGGTAGAGCTTGGTAAAATTTTGACTCTGACGCCGTCGTGCGCCGCACGACCTTGCCCATAGGGACGGCGCGGCCCTGCTCAAAGGTACCTGTCTACATATATTTGTTGCAATTGAAGAGGGGGCATTGTAAGGAAACTTCTGTTAAAAGAAGTAAACCACTTACAGGAAAAAATGTAATGTAAATACCTTTGCCGACCATTAATCACAACTACTTATACTCGTGTTTGGTTTCATTTCGTAAGACATCTAAACTCTCATGCTGTGGCTACTTTTATACTTGTTGGCTTTTATTTTGAGAGAAACACAGTAGAATAAACATTATTGTTGGAAGAAGTTTCATTTCTTTGACTGAAAAAAAAAAAAAAAAAAAAAAGCTCTGTGACAATTTGTTAATGAGTTACAGCCATTTATACCCGTTCAAAATAGCGGCAGAAAAATCATCTTGGCATATTTTTAAAGGCTCGTAACTTTTTAACCGCTTCATCAATCTCAATATAATTTATATTTTTATAATTAGCATCAAAAAGTCTCCAAGTGCGCCAAATTTGAAAAAAAATCGGAGGTGATCGGTGGCATGGTCTGGATGATTTAAAATGGATTGACCCACAAGCAGTTTTCAAAAATTGATACTCATACTGAAAATAGTGTTGTAAGTAAAAAAAAATATTTTTATAATTACAAAATAATTAAGTTCCTGTTATTAACATTTTAAATATTTCTTGAGACCTTCTAATATTTGGAACAGTATTCATTTATTTAATGTTAAGCTCGTTCTTACTTTAAATGTTTTGTTTAATTGCTCAAGTTCATACGGGGCAAAGTAAAATGGTTCATTTCGTTTACCTATTCTTCATTTATTAAAGCACTCATGCATTCATTTATTAGTATTTTTTAATATTCCTTCATTTAATAATTAATTTATTTATCATCCATTCTCTAATTTTTCTTTTTCATTCACTATTTTATTCACTCATTTATTTTTTATAATAGTAATTTATGTATGTATGTATTTATTTATTCATTTGTTCGTTTACTCTTTCATTATCTATTCATTTATTCATTAATTCTTTTAGCTACTCATTCATTTTATTAAAAATGTTTTTAGTAATGAAATAGAAACTATTTCATAAGAAAATAATTTTATTTCTCACTTTGATCCATGAAAAAAAAAAAGTGAAAATTTTCCTTTTTTTTTTCAAAGTATAAATTTACTACCAAAAATAAAGAGTGATGTTTCAATGCAAGTTTTATAATACATTATTTTTATAAATATATTACCCCTTCCTTATGTACTGTAACTTACAAAACAAATTTCAAATTTGTTCATTTTGAAAAAAGGTAAGTAATCTTACCTATTTCGCTTTCCCTCACATTCCCCTACATTTTGTTTACATAACCCCACAGTTTCGTTAAACAAACCGAAGAAAAGCTAAAAATTTTTGAGCAATGCTATTCAAAAGCAAGTCCATTTATTTTTATACTAAAAATGAAGTTTACATTCATAAACTTGTACAAGCCCTTCTCCCTCCCCACTGTAAAAAAAATCCGAAACGTTGCTGATTATTTCCGTGTAGCGTTTCGGATTTTCAATGGCTTTCATCCACTTACTGGAAAAATCAAGTGTCTTTGTCAAAAAGTTTCCTGAATTTCTACAAGTTGAACGAGTGCAGGCTCCTCACTGTTGTGAAAAATATTTTTAGCTCCCAATTTTAAGATTTACTGAGAGTATTAATAAAGTATATTGGCTTCAGTTCGATTATGGCCAGCCCAGGTTGATTCAGCTCCAAAAAGGAGCGAATAAGTCCACGGACTGAGTAGTTTTGCAAGAATTGCAGGAAAGTAAAGTTCTTGAAACTCTCTTGCAATCCTGGTTTAGCTTTGGCCATATTTCCAATACTAATTTTGGAACTTTTTTGATAAATCAGGAAGGTACCAAGTTATTATATTACATCTACTTGAGTTTACTTTAAGTTACAGAGAAAAAAAACTGGCTTTAAACGGAAGATTTCTGAACTGTTCAGGAGGCTTCCAGGATAATTTCAGGAAAGTTACTGAATATTAGCGGAAAGTATTCCTGGCTTTTTTAAGATATGTTACTGGCAGAAATTATGCACATCAGCTGCCCATTATTTTCCTCGAACGTTTTTTATAGTGCCCTTCTCAAAAATAGCCGTTTTTTCTTTCTTTTTTGCTATTTACATTGCATCTATATTTCAATTAAATGCGCCCCTATGTGCTTTATCAAAAGTTAATTATTAATTTTATCAATCCTAAGTTTTTTTTTTTGTGCATATTTTATAATTTTTTGCCTTAATCTTGTTAAAAGTATTTTGTTTAAATTAAATGTCATTCGTGCACAGCAATGTTTACATTGCTGTGCATGACACAGCTTGTGTGTAAACAGCTTGTTATTACAGTGTACACAGTTTGTAATTATTTTATTTTTCGCGGGTTGTTATGTATGCTACACTATTTCACTGCTAAAAGGTTCTATGTTAATTTTCTAGGAGCCTAAAGCATCTCAGCAAGTACAAACTCAAAGGAAATTGAAAAAATGTTAGATGCTTGAAACTGATGAGGGTGAAAATTTTACACTGTGTTCATAGTAAAAGATAATATTCGACTCCAGTTATTTGAGGTTTGATCTTGAGAGTGATTATGTCTTCTTTGGAACTACAGTAGAAGGGGAATTATTACCTGGCACCGTTGTGTTATCTAGTGATGCAGTGGCGATAAAACAATTCAACTCAGCTCCATAAATACTCCCCCCGTTCATTTCCCCTTACTCCAAGATATAATTAGCTCTCAAGGTCAGGCCTAAACTTACCAGAGTAGATCAATAACAGTTCAACCAAAACAGCAACATGTGTCATTTCGAAAGTAAATTAGAATCATGCTGGATAGTGGTATTCAAGAAAGAGATGCAGCTTCCACTTCGGTGCTGGAAGAATTATAAATTATAAACCCTTAAAATGAAAAAGGGTATTCAAATTTTGTTTTGACAAGAAATGTAGAGCATTAGGTGATAACGTTACCGTGTTTAAAAATGAGCAATACTCATCTCCAAATAAATGGCGCTCTGCAAAGAAAAGAAGATAAGCAGACATTTTTATGTTGTCTCTTCGAAAAGTCATGCTATTGGTATCGAGCGTACAAAAAAGAAAGAAAAACACGTTATGGGGGGGGGGGGGGGAGACATCATCTTCTACTTTTTAAACGAACAGACGCTGGGAATTATAATGCCAACGCATTATTCCTAATGCAAATTGTTAAAGAGTTATCTTAGACTGCCCACCCGCCATGTAACTGTGACCGTAACCACTTATCTAGTCGGCAGATTATAAAACGGGGAAGAAAGTCTCTTTACGTATTCCAAGAGCGTCTTCACTCTGGGAGATATAACGATTGGGACCCCAGCCAAACTGGTCAAGTAGCAATAAGATTTGATAGAAGGAAATATATAGGAAACCATACATCGAAAACAATGACGTAAATTGGACAGCTTTTCGTTAACACCAACCCCTGAATATCTTGTCAGCGTATTTAATGCTTTGACGAAGGGCTGCGATTCTTTGCGACGCCCCCCCCCCCCTTGTAGTAACTCGTCGACAGGTGGTCATTTGGGTAGATTGCGTCTGTCGACATTTTTGACATGGGCGGCCACGCCTGCTACCTTTTGCGGATAATAAAAATAGATGTAACACCATTATTGGCGGTTAAGCAGTTGTTTCGGTGTTGAATGTTCGGCGTATTTTATTATTTCCGAAGGACTTGGCAGGAAATCTGAAATTAAAATAGAGCGTCAAGAGTACGAAATGTTTTTTTTTTTTTCTTCGGAAAATAGCCTCTGAGCCCTTATTTAATGTTGGATTTGTACGCAGTTTTGAAACTAAGTGTTGATAAGCATTTTTCATAGATACATATTTGAGACATTTCAAGAGTACATATTTGAATGAAAGAAAATATTAGTTTAAAAACAGAATAAAATAGTTTAGAAAATTTGCAATAAAGAGAAAATAATAAAAGTGGATTTCCCCCCCCCCCCCCCCCCAACGAACTAGCGCAGTCAGAATTTTACCTGCTTGGAGGGTTTGAGGGTTTATATGTGCATAAACTAGCTTATTAGCATCGACAATGTTTGCTAAAACCAAGAACTCGTAGTCAATCATTAAGTAGTTGTATTTTAGCGAAAACATCAAGTTTTGAGCCGAATTAGGCATCATTTGCAGGAACTTAAAATTTACCTATAATTTGAATCTACAGAAAGTTTACAGAACCTCTGTAAAATTAATTCTTTAATTTGAAGATATTTGCTGAAAATCCCTCAAGTGCTTGCCGATATCCGCAGAATTAGTGCAGAAAATTCAGTCTTTGACTGTCTATCTGCTTTATGCGCCTTGACAGACCGGCCGACTATATAATGGCTCTATTCTCAGACAAAATTTTCCTTCTAACTAAAGATTAGCATTTTTGTGCAGCCAGCTTTTGGTAAATAAACAGAGCAATTTCAGATACATCATGATGCTTCAAGCAACTTGAGGTGTGCTTGCTGATGGTAGATAGTAGTTGCATGGAACTTAGGGGATTAAATAGTTACATGGTATTTGAAAGAGGAATTAAATGGCCGCAGAGTGCTTAACATTGAAAATCAAAGATGGTAAGGTTTTTCAGCAGGAATTTAATGCTCTCGTGATACTAGACGAAGGAGTTTAATGGTCATATAATACTTAACACTGGAATTTAATGATTACTCTTTTCTTAAAACACGAATTAAGTGATCACATGGTAGAAGGGATTGTTGCAGAAAATATTTCAATATAAGTTGGTGATTTTAAGTTAGGTAGTCATTTCAATGAGCTCCAAAGTTTCACACAAAATAAAAAAAAATCCGAATAATGTACAGCAAAGCAAAAAAAGTCAAATTAGACTTCAATTAATTTGAAAATTCCAACAGAATAGTGTATTAATTCGTTTATGATACAGCCATAGAACGTGCCACATCAGGCCAACGTTCTCTTCTTCAGGCCAACGCCCTATGAGGGAGAATCGCTCTAAATAAAAACTTGTATGGTGTCCTCGAAAATAAACAACATTTTTGCCTCAAACAAACCACCTCGAAATCGCCTGTACATTCATTCGGACATCAAATCAACCTGCTTGTGCATTTGCCACCTGCTCCTATGGTGACTGGAATGAACGGGGGCTTCATTAGTGGAAGGAGGGGCAAGGGCCCGTGACTTCTGAATGACGCTGTCAAAGCGTAATAACTGTGGTAGTGGTAGGAAATTGTCCTGTCACTCACACCACGTCCGTGACAGTTGGCACTATTGCTCATTTGGCTCCATTTACTGCACAATGTGATCGCATGCAGGGCTGAAAAAGCACACGCAGTTGCATAAAACGCTTTTTCGAGCGTTTGTTTCCTGCACTTGGTGGGGGATTACTGTTACAGATACTATTGTTTAAAGTTATTCAGCACTGCTGGGAGGATATGGGATATTATTTGCGTATGAAATTTGATATTGGGAAGTGGGATTACGTTTTTATGATATAACAAGTTTGAGGGGGATGGGGAATTTAAAAAAAAGTTTCATTGGTGGCTTAAATAGAGAAAAGCCGCTACGTACAATCAGGTATTAAAATGTTACAGACTGGAAAGGGCGAATGGAGTGCTTTAAATAATTTAAATTGTTATAGAGTCCTTGAAAGTAATTAAACGAGTCATTGATAGTACTTGAAAAGTGTCTCGACTTAATTTTTTATCACCTGTATAAAACTATGAATCGCTTGAATGGCTAGGATTTTACTCTCTCAGTATTGAGTTTGGCGGTGGATTGAAGGGATGATCAAAAATCAACTATACCGGAAGGCATTGTGAGCAAATGACGATGCGTCATTTTTCTCTTCCCTCTATCGATTAATTTCAACGATTTTCCGGATTAAAAACAATTTTCATTTTGTATTATCTTAATTTGCTAAAGAGTGTATAACTAAAGGTGGGCAATGTCGTTGTTCTTAAAGATCCGTTCATTAGAGGATCGTTCATTCTATTGATCCGTTCATTCAACTCGTTCATTTTTTTCTGGAGCAAAGGAGAGTCAGGGGGGACATGATTCAGTTGTTTAAATTTATCAAAATGAAAGATGTTAACGGGTTAAGTTTTTGCACAGAAAGCAGGACGAGGGGTCATTGTTTTAAGCTATTCAAATCTCAGGATAACGTGAAAATTAGGAAAAATTACCTCTTTAGTAGGGTCGTGGGCACTTGTAACAGCTTCCTGAAGAGGTAGTAAGGGAGTGGATAGCTTTAAGAGGGTCATCGATTTTCATTGGAGACTTACAAACTGAATAGGACCAGCCTAGCTGGGCCCAGAGTCAGTTGCTGGTCGTCACATTTGTGTTTGTATTTTTAAAAAGTTGCAGGTAATCTCTCTGCACGACATACTCACGTACATTTGAAATGTTTCATTAGATCAGTAATATTCTTTGAAGGAAAAATAACTAAAATTATCTAAAAGTAAGAAAATATGCCTATGAAAAACGAATTAAAAAACAAAAAAATAAAATAAAATAAAAACTTGATTCGGGTTTAGATGTATAAAGTAATTATAGTTCATTTTGTAAGATATTTCTCAGTTGCCGAATGGTAAGATATGTTTTCCAATCCAAAAAACAAAGGTTCCATTTCAACATGTCAAAAATTTTAAGTTTTTTAATTTCTCTAGCTACAGCACTGTTTTTCCAGATAACATTCCCACCATGTATAACGAAAAAAGTAACAGCAAATATATCGGTAGCTCAGCCGGAGTACCGGATACCTTAATTAAAAAAAAGACTCACTTAAATATTAGAGAACTTCAAAATTATTCCACAGTACCAATAAGAACAGAAAAAAAAACGCAACACTTTTTTAAATGGGGAAACAAATTGAACAGCAGTAATCCTTATTAAAAATATCTGGATATTGAATGTCAAAGAAAATACTTGGAAGTTGCTAAGCAAGTTAAAAATAGAGCCAAACCAAATAAAAAGGTGGTTTTTAATGACCGATCATTTCCCAACAATTAAAATCACTCGAAATATTTAGACGACAGTCTATTACGATTTATTTTTCTTATAGTTGCATTAATAAAGCTAATTTTATTGGCACAAAAAAAAAAAAAAAAAAAAAAAAAAAAAAAAAAAAACAGCCCCTCTTGGCTCGATTGGCACCAAAATTGAACCAACTCCTGTTACATATAGGTTCACATTTATTTCAAATTTCATTCAGAACGTAGCATTACTTCTTCAGATATAGCACTCGCAATGGAAAAGAAAAAACGTTCGATTGCGCCCCCCCCCTTTTCAGCTATTAACGTCAAAATAGAATCAGCTCTTTTAGCCTCTAAGGGCTACTTGTCAATAAATTTTTCTTTGATACCGTTCATTATTTCTTGAGATAGAGCAGTCACAAGTGACGAAAAAAAAACAAAAAACGTTCTACAGCTCAGTCCTAGTTTGAACTATTGACACCAAAATTGAATCAGTGCCTGTACATGATAAGGACAACATATGGACCAAATTTTGTTTGATTTCGCCCGTTACTTCCTGGGGAATAGCAGGCACGCATAACTTAAGAAACGTTACATTGCTCCCCCCCCCCTTGGAGGAATTCGCGCCAAAAAATAATGGGCACAAATTTACATAGGGGCACATATGTGTACCAAATTTCGTTCGATTTCATGCAGTAGTTTTTACTGTAGTGCGGCCACAAAAAACTGGTCACACACACACACACAGACAATTTCCAAAAATAGTCAAAATGGACTCAGCACACCTCAAAACGTTCGAATCCGTCAAATTTTGAAATTCGAAAAATTGCTCAATACTTTTTTCTATATATTAGATATAGAAGAAAGTAAAAAGGTAATAGTTGATAGGGATGTTATGGACCAGGGGTTCTCAAACTGGGTGCCGTGGTAAGAGGTGAGGAGTGCCTCGAAGTGTCCATGTCATCAATGTATGTATGTTAGTTATGTTTGCCAAATAAGGTCATATAAACCAATAAGGCCATTCCCCCTTTTTTTTTATGTAGCATACTGAAATTTCCCAGATCGTGACTTGATCGTCATCAGAAAGCCTAACTGATGGTAAAGCGTTGTGAAGGAAGAGTTTTAATGACCAGGCAAAAGTTGTTACAAAAGACTGATGCAAAAAGTACCTCATCTTATTTTCCGGTAAGTTTCCTTCAACTTGGTTCAGTGTAGGTAATTAGTATAATAAAGTTGCAAATTATTATTGTAGACTTATTCATGTAGTTGGCACATTCAAAGATAAATGTCGCTGAGTGTTGGAACTGAAAATAGAGAATTTAAAGTGTTGAATATTCTCAGTGTTTTGTGTTCTTGTTTAATTACTAACGTAGTTTATTGATTAATGTTTATGCAAATTAACCTTGTTCTATTTTTCTAATACCTTTACTTTTGTGTAGACAGTGTGTTGTCCAATGTATAAAACTGCCAATGTTGTGGCGGTCAGGGCTTGTTTTTCATTTTTCTTCACGCGCGTGAAAACTTTTTAAATCTGTTTTTAATAAATAGTTTTTGTTGAAATCTTGTGCTGTCTCTCGACCTTAAATTCAGTTAAATTATCATAAAGTAAGAATTCAGAACATTTTGCCAATGTCCTGTACCTGCAACCATCAAGTTGAAGATGTTTAGATTTAACACTGAATACCGTTATTTTTTCCTGTGATTTGATAACCTAGAAAAATAGATTAGTGGCCGTTAAAGCTGTGGTAAGCTTCCTTAGCACTTCGGGGTCTTTATAGTATGACACCGGAGTATCGGGTGTTAGATATAATCATGTGCTGCATATGCCACACATATATGCACGAGTTGTGCGTATGAGTGACGAAAGAAAAAAAAAAACGATTTATCAGTTGTGCCAAATATGATGATTGATCTTTCTAATTTCCATGGAAGTAAGCATGGAATTTTTGACCATGGTTTTCCACCATCAATCATGGCTGAATATAATTAAAGAGCATTTCAATTCGTTTTAGTTTTTATAGTACTTTTTAGCGTTTTTGTTTTCAACTTTGTGGGAAGTTATCTTTGTCCAGAGTTTTCCTTATTATGGCCCATGTTCGCAATGACACCGAATTGCTTTTCGTTGCTAAAACTGCTGAACAACATAATGGAAACTTAAATTTTCTCGTTTTTATTTTTTCTTAGTTTCTATGAATCATCTAATGAATATGCAAAAGCAGGATGAAATTCAAACATAAAGGGTCGAGATACTTGGTTTTGATCCGTAGGGTAGCCTTGCACTTTCACACGTACTTCGAACTTTAAATAATAGAAATTGATAAGGGTGTCGTGAGGAAATTATAATTCTTCATAGGGTGCTGTGAGTTGAAAAAGTTTTAGAACCCCTGTTATAGAAGAAAAAAGGCTCGCCCGAAGCCTGATAAAAGTATTTTTAGAAATAATTTCGGCGACAGAAAGTGTGAGAAGGATTTTAGCAGGAGCGTGGGATAGGAAGTGGAATGTCCAAGCTTTTTTTAGTAGCCTAAACAAGTTATAAAAAACTTTACTAATGGTTACATTGAAAATTACATATGAACTGCAATGGTTAAAGAAAAATGATGAATAAAACAGAAAAAGGTTCGAAATGAATATATTGTACTGCATTGAGAATAAGAAAATTTTGAGATTGATTAAGAGTTAAAAATTGAATTGTTGAAGATGAAAGTAATCATATATTTTTATATATATACGGTTTTATCACAAGTGCATCAATCCAATGTTCCAAACTGTTCACCGTTCAAAAGAACGGTCGTTCTTTTTTAAGTGAACGAACGGATCCGTTCATTTTAAAGATTCGTTCTTTTTGACTTGTTCGTTCATGAACGACACATCCCTCTGTAACCTTTAAAAAATGTTGCTTCCCTTTTTTCCCTAATATGTTTGTTGTTCTATAATTTATAGAACCTCAAAATGCAAAATTTTATATCAATTTTTCAAAATTTCCCAGGGAGAAACTTCCGGACACTCTAAAATTAAGGATATTCTGTGTCGCATAAAAAGGCGAGGTCCCTCTCATGAATAATTCCTCTAAGTTTAATCCACACACAAGAAAATGGACAGCATAAAAAAAAGAAAAGAAAAGATATTGTTTTATGTATTAGAGGAAAAGAAACGCATGATGAAGGGAAAAAAAAGAAAGAAAAAAAAACTTTGAAATTTGGCCTATTTTGCCATCACTAACATAAACGTTGACCAGTATACCCGAGATAGCTTAGGACCCCCTTAAGCCTAAATACGGGACCAGACGCAACGACCAAGAACTATCCAGTAACTAGTTGTAAGATGTTATTAATGTGCACATGAACACTTAAACTGAAGTTTTTGATAAGTATGGACGATTTTAACGCTTCGAAAAGAATAAATGTCGGCAATCTTAAAACACCAGGTATCAAAGCCTGACTTATTAGTATTCAGTAATCGTACATGGTACATACAGAAACTTTCATACCTTCTAAGTCTCGGAAGTTGACTTTGCTATCAGTCTAATTGCTATTTGTCCCGAAGAAAAAAAGCCATAAGAGATAGCAACCGCTTTTGCAACCCATATTAAAGATGCTTAATTAATATTTCGTGGATGATAAAAAGGCGAGACCACCTTGAAATTGCCTGGAAATGCGTTTTTAAAGTCACTTAGATGAGATAAAGAAGCGTTTCATGTTTGCGAGCAGATTAATTGAATTTCTCTAAATGGATTTCGGAGATAGTTGGGAATTTGAGTTACTGTGATGATTGGGAATGTTATGGTGGCTTTAGATTACGGGCGACACCCATGAAATACGTTAATATCGTCTTTGTTATTCAATAGATTTTGCCAGTGCTTTCACATCAACAGCGACGACTTCTGAATATCATAAGAATGTTACGTTGGTTGGTTTTGTACCACATCGACAACCACGAAGTTGTTGTCGTCGTCTTTGCTTTTCAATAGATTTTTCTGTTGTCTTCACACCAACGCTACTACTTCTCAATTTCGTGAGAATATTATGGTGGATTGAGACCAAATCGATACGACTTTTGGATTTCAAGAGAAGGCGGATTTAGATTTTGTTGGTATTTTCACATCAACAGCTACAACTTGAATTTCATGAGAACGTTATGTTGGCTGGCACATCGACAACCACGAAGCATGTTGTTGTCTTTGTTTTTCAATAGAGTTTTCTGTTGTCTTCAGATCAACAGCTACTACTTTTGAAATTCACGAGAATGTTATATTTTTAGACCACACAGAACAATAGCGAGATATGTTGCAGGAGTCTGAGTTCAATCGATTTTGCTGTTGCTTTCACATCAACACCCACAACTTGTAAACTTCATGAGAATATAACGGTGGTTGGCTATAGTGTGTTTATTTCGAATGCAATAGTAACTGATTGATTGGTTATCGAATAATTCATTCGAATGATTTCATTTTCAGATGATCAATCTTCTAGTGATTATCTCAAATGATTCGGTCGCCGTTTAATTATGTCATATTGTTTTATAATCGAAAAAATGATCAGTCGTAGAGTGAATATTTCGAATAAATGGTTGTAGTTAGATTTTTCCGAATGAAATAGACGTATTCCAAAGAATTCTTTTACAATCGTATGATCGAGGGATTCTCTCGAATGATCGGATATCAAGTATAATTCTAAAGTTTGAATGGTTTTGAGGTGTAAAAGCTATCTTCGACTTGACGTAATAAACAATAGTAGAGTAATAAAAGACGATGATACTAAGAATTATAAATAAATTGAATTGCAAATTCTATCTCAACTCTGTAACCGGATATTCGGCTGTCAAATACAGACGCAATAACAGTTTGAAAACCGATCAATTTGTGATGAATTTATTCGAAAGACTCATCTTAATAACTAATCATAACTAATCATTTATCTACGAAATCATTCCAAAGATTTATTTAGTAACTAATCATTTAACTACAAAATCATTCAAAAGAATCACTATCGATTACTAGAATTACTCAATATTTAATCGTTTGAAAGAATCACTCGACAGCTGATCATTCGATTATTTGAGTTACTCGCTATTTTGTCATTCAGAAGAATCACTCAACAGCCGACTTCTAAGTATCAGAAATACCCAATATTGAAATCACTTGACAGCTGATAATTCTATTATTTTTAAAATTGCTCAATATTCAGACATTCAAAGAATCACTAGGTAGCTGATTTATTTGATTAATAGAATTACTCGATATTGAATCATTTGAGAGAATCACTCGAGAGCTGATCATTCCGTCCTTTGGAATTACACACATTCTATTTAGTTCTTTGAAAGAATCACTCCACAGCTGATCAGTGATCATTAGAATTACTCAATATTTGAATCACTTACAACTGATCATGCTATTATTATTATAATTGTTCGATATTCAGGCATTTAATGAATAGCTCGGCAACTGATCATTTGATTATTACAATAACTTGATGTCTAATCAGTTCAAAGGATAACTCTAGAGCTGATCATTTTTCTCGTTGGAATTACACATTATTTCGTTCTTTGAAAGAATCACTACACAGCTAATCGGTGATCATTAGAATTACTTAATACTTTAATCACTTACAACTGGTCATTCTGTTATTATTATAATTGCCCGATATTCAGGCATTCAAAGATTCACTCGGCAACTGTTCATTTGATTATTAGAATAATTTGATATTTGGTCATTTCAAAGAATCACTCGAGAGCTGATCATTTGTCTCATTGGAATTACACTTGTTTAGTCATTCGAAAAAAAAAATCAGCCGACAACTGATAGATCATTAGTACCAGTTGATGTTTTAGTTATTCGACTTAGTTCATCTCTCCATCATGCCTATCACTAGTTTTAACCCAACGAAAATGAGCAATTACCGACTACCTGCAGCTCAGACCAGCTTATCATTCAAGAAAGAAATTACCCTTCGAAGTGTTTCCATCGTAATACAGGAAGCCACAAATTCATCAGCAGGACAAATTTCCCATGAAGTAGCTGTAAAACCGTATCTAATCGTTATTTGGGGTGACAATGTTTCAGAACCGCACTTTCCGCGCAATAAAACACGTTCAAAAAAGTGTTTTTTGTAAAATATGCGTCATAACAGCAGCAGTTTGTCAAGCTCAAGGGATAGCACTCAAGTGGAAGATAATGCGAAATTAGAATTTTTGTTACTTATTTAGTGGTACATTCAGGGAAGTATTAATCGTTCTTTTTAACTGCATTAATCTCGAAGCATACTTTGAAAGAATAACTTTAACATGTTTAGAAACATTTTTCAATATTGTTTAGAGTAAAATGATTCATTCTTTCCTTTTCATTGTTCCCCTTTTCGTTGAATTGTTACTCTATTCTTTAAAAAATAGAAAGTCGCCCGTCAAGGTATGACGAGTGAAAATTGCTTGTACATTTGAACGAAGCCATTGCCTGTTTAGTGATATTTTGATAGTTGAAATTATAACCCTAACTCCAGTGGATTAACCCTAAACTCCAGTAGATAGCGTATCTTTTCGTTTCTTCATTCCCCTGAAATGACAGTCTTACCAGTAAAACAGTTATGTTACCGGATCGAGTCCAGCCTTGTCACAATAAAGCCTTTCCCTGCATGTCAAACATTACCAAAACATATTAACAAATTATCATGCTGTGGCGCAAGTTTCATTGTTGAAGCACGCGGGTTACTCGATCCATCGACTATTATTTATATGAGGACTGGCTGCATTGCCCGGCTTTGCCCGGTCTACCTTCAAAATAACCAGTGTGTCAAGTGAAGTATATTTAACAACCAGGCTTAAATGAAAGAGAAAAAAAAACATCACGCAAAATTTCCCCTTCAAACAATTACGACAGATATAAAAATACTTTTAAGAAATTAAAATAAAATGAGAAAGATGGATTTAAAAAGCGTAACCGTGGAAACACAAAATAAAATAAGTTTATTAATTGAAAATGAGAAAGACGGAAAGAAACAAATGAATTCAAAAAGCGTTACCGTGGAAACGCAAAACTAAATGATTTTAAAAACTTGAACTGAGAACAGATTTTTGAACTTCATTTAATTCGCTTGTAACTTGTTTTACTTCCTTTTACAAAAAAGGTATTGTATTCGCGAAAAAATTTTCACTCAAAAATCGACCTTAATTTTCATTTTACTCACCCCCGAATGAATATTTCCCGAGTTAATTATAACGATTTTTCTCGTGACGTCTGTATGTATGTATGTATGTACGTGCGTATGTGCGTATGTATGTCACATAACTCAAGAACGGTAAGCCCTAGAAAGTTGAAATTTGGTTCGTAGACTTTTGGTGGAGTCTAGTTGTGCACCTCTCCCTTTGGTTGCATTCAGGTGTTTCTAAAGGGTTTTTTTGTCCTTTTTTGGAGGGAAATTATTGTTAATTGCGATATAAACTCAAGTGGTGTTATAATTTGGCGGACACTTGGCGATATATCGCCAGTCTTTTGGCCGCCAAGTTTTGTCGCTAACTTGGCGACAAATTTGACGACTTTTTTAAAAATTTGTTTCAATTTTGCCACCGTTGGTGATACTTAGAGAGTAAACTATTGAATCACATTAAAGTTGCCAGTAATGGGGAAATGACATTAAATTGGAGTAAAAGGAAGTCATGTGATGCACACATCAGCTCGTTCTAATTGAAATAGAGGGTTAAACTTTCGACCATGGGTCGAGTTAGATCTGGAGTAAAAAAAGCAGCTCTTTCCAATAGTGTCAAAAAGAAAACAGTGGGACAATTCCTTCACTTTTTATTGATGGATTTAATGAAGAATGTAGTGCCTAAATTTCAACTAAGCCTAAAAAAGTTCGAGCAAGAACGTAAATAACTCCCGTCATTATGTTAGAGCGTTGAAACAAATTGCGTAGTAAAATTAAAATAAAAAAATTAATTGAAGTATAGAATTGATAATTTTAAAATTAAAAATCGATAACGTAATTGACGTTCATTTTATTTATTTGGTTAGAATTAGTTGTCCATCGATTTATTGTCCGTCCAAAAAGAGTCCATCTATATCATACATTGTTCAATCGCTGAGGTTTTCCAGATTGCTTAGAAAAAGTGTAAAAAAAATGTTTTAATTACTTTTTGCAAAGGGGGAAAAATAGATTCACCTTTCTACAGTGGCTTTACAACTAGTCTTCGCGATTCAATAGAAAAATACGCACAAATATGTATTTTGTGAAAATAGCGCATGCTTGTTTTAAGAAAATAAAGTTATACGAGTTATATACGTTACATTATTCTATAACGAGCTCTGTGTTGATTAGCAATTAAATTTTTACAAAATCCTCATGACATTTCACAAAAATACTAAAGAGACTAAGTAAAACATGACTATCATTGTACTGGATTTTGTACAGCATTATTCTCATAGAACTGCATAAAAACCGAAAGCAAGGATAACAACAAAAAGTTCTATTGATAAGCTATAAATTTTTTACAAAAGTCTCATAGACATTCCACAGAGACAAAAGAAAACTGCACTCTCATTACACAGGAGTTTGTACATCATCATTCTTCTTATAGAACTGCATAAAAATCGAAAACAAAGGTTACAACAAAGTGAATCATTGGTAAGCGATACAATTTTTACAAAACGCCACATAAACATTCCACAAAATTCCTACAGATATTATAGAAAACTGGGCTATCATTGCACTGGATTTTATACATCATTATGCTTATAGAATTGCATAGAAATGGAAAGAAAGGGTTACAACAATGAGTGCTATTGGTAAGCGATAAAGTTTTTTTGAAATCTACATACACATCTCTTAAAAATCCTATAGAGACTATAGAAAACTGGACTGTAATTGCACTGGATTTTATACATCATTATTCTTATAGAATTGCATAGAAATCGACTGCAAGGATTACGGCAAACATAGAGCCGGCGATTTACTTGAAATGAAACATCAAAGTTTCCAAAGCTCGTCAGCAATAATTTATGAGACAGAGCACAAAATCTATCATACATGAGTTAAATTACCCTCATTGCCCCAATTCATCATACACAAGAGAAAAAAACAACAACAACATATGAAAATCCATTTCTACTAAGTACATGATTAACATTCAGCCGCACAGCCCGTATCTCATTCGTTAGACATTTCTCATAGGAAAAAAAATAAATAAATAAAAAGAGAAAAGAAAACCACTAAGACGCAAACAGAAGGAATAATCTCCTCAGAGTCCAAGTGGCAAATCAGCACCAACTGATGTTCAACCGAAGTGACTTGGAGAAATTGTATCAAAGCGGAGCCGGTTGTAAAACACGGATTAACAGATCGGTTTGACAGTTTTGCCGGGGGTAATAAATCGTCCCTCATGATCTGGGGAAGGCATCAGGTGACCTCCGTGGCACCTAGCAAACTATCTTTTAAGGCAAGAGGAGGGAGGCTTCTGAAGTGAGGTAATCTCTTTGGCGCGAGAGAAGAGGCACAGCTGTGGGATGCATTATGTGACCAAGAATCTTGGGAATGTAGGTTCCTCAAACTGTCGACTCATGATTTTGTTCCTGAACATCTCAAAACCTCGAAGGTTTATTTATTTTCAGAAGTTGGTTGTCGACACGAGCTAACTACCTATTAACATACGCATAGTTCGTTTGAAATTGATATATTTTTCAAAAATGATAAAAAAATTGGGTTGTTAAGCAGCGAAAGGTGATGATATAGACTCTTTTCTAAATGTCAAATACGTGTCACGCAATTGATAACGGGGGCACAACCAGATCTTCTTTCTGGGGCATGGGCAATAGGTTCTTAAAAAATCTTTCACATATATGTACTTATATATAATGATTGGTAAGTTAAACTCGATGCCATGGATTCTCAGAGATTGGAGC
This sequence comes from Uloborus diversus, assembly GCF_026930045.1. NCBI lineage: Eukaryota > Metazoa > Arthropoda > Arachnida > Araneae > Uloboridae > Uloborus > Uloborus diversus. Next base: position 216,359,517 of record NC_072731.1, on the reverse strand, counting down.
CTAAATTATCTTTCTAGTTGCACCTTCGGTTCATAATTAATCATGCAACATTTCCTTTCAGCATTAGTTCAACCAGTGATGTTGGTCACGTTCGTTGATTCTAGTGTCATATGTGGATATTATACATATGTATATACATGAAGGACATTTGATGTAAAAATAGAATGATTACAACCAAATATGTCTACTTCCGGTAGTTAGAAGGGGAAACAGGCACAAAGTCTTAAGCTAAGTTTGCATCTATGTGGCAAACAACAGCTGTAATCCGGAAACCAACAACCAGTAAATCTCTTAACCAATAACAATCCTAGTTCATTGTGCATCGACTAAAACTGCGAGTTGCTTTGGATTAAGCCTTTTGTTGGTTTGTGAATTACTGAAGATTTTGTCGATTGTGAAATTTTAGCTTCAGTTGCCGACGAGCTGGGCTTAGTTTACACGGGAATTCACAGGAGCTTAGCTCCTAGTTCCTATATTTGTTTTCAGTTTTACACGAATTTTCACACATCAGACGGAATTCAAGCTCTTTACATATGAAAATTAGTCTAAAGGCAATAGACTCAAAATAGGTAGGAATTAAATCTGGTTACGAATCAAATCCTGAAGTCAAATAATGTTTTTTAATTAAAAACAATATCAATGCATATAAAATTAGTTAAAAACCGGGAAAACCTGAATAATTCAGACTTTCATCCAACCTCTCTAATTTAAAATTCATCATTATTCCCAGCAAACTTTATATGTCTGGCAAACCCACTAAACATTGTCATTGCAAAAGTTACCTTTGGATAAGTTACCTAAAAATAAAATTTGTGAACGTAGCATCGATATGCACGATGCGTTTCAAAACTTCAATGTCACAACCAAAACTAAAACTGAAATTTTCTCAGCATTTTAATGTAGGTCTGGTTTTGATGAAATGATGCAGGATTTCCTGCACCATTCAGGAGAAAGTAATACTTAGCGAAATAACACTTAAGCTTCGGATCCACTCCGAAAATGGCATGCAGTGGTTTGCTATCGTCTGGAAGATCAGCGGCTTGTCCTATTTGCATCAGGAATTTTCCTTTTCGCATGGTTACGCACGGGATGCCAAGCGGATCCTGTTTTCGATTTTCTTTCATGAATTCGTAATCGTGAGCACGTGATCCTAAGTTTCTTATTAGCCACGGACAGACATAAATATTAAATCGATCGGCTGCAAACTTCGGTCATCACCGTGGCATAAAAAGCCAATTAGGAACAAGTATTATGGAATATATGCGTCTCAGTCCTCTAATTACTCAGTTTTTTTATTTGAAAAGAGAAGTACCGGACCGAGTACTTTTCTCCACATTTAGCCCCACCTTTTACCGTTGCGTCTTAGGCTTTACCACACCGTGAATAAAGTGAAAATCAAATGTAAATAAAGCACAAAATCTCAGGAAATACAGCATATAGCTACTTCAAAGCTGCAATGGAGCCTCTTCATCAATGTAGAAAACACAACACACGACCAGAAAGTCGTGAACTAACTGATTCAGGTTTACTTGCTAGTCAGGAACTTATTCAAGAAACTCAAGAGTTTGCTCACGGCTTTCTGATCGGGTGGTGTGCTTTTTGCACTGATGGAGAGGATACATTGTAGCGAGGGGCGTGCACAGAATTTTTGGGGCCCGTCACAAGTGACTTTTACGGGGCCTCCACCATAGCGTTTACCCCTACGTTCCTACATATATTTCGCCCCTCATTTAAGAGTATCGGGCCCGGGCCAACAGGTGTCCCTTCTCCCCCCATCCCTCTGCACGCTCTTGATCGTAGCCTTGAAATAGCACGTAGTACATTGTAGCCTTGAAATATAGTTATATGCTGTGTTTCCTGAGATTTTCTGCTTTGTTTACGTTAGTTTTTCACTTTATTTGTATTGTAACACAAAGCTTATCTGATTATTTTTCTATTTTACCATACCGTACAGAGTACTTCGGTGTATATTCGTTTCTCAGTTTTCTCGGACAATTTACCGAATACTTGGTACTCGGTCAAACTTTGATTGCATACTCGTATTATTCGAATGATATTTCTCCGTCCACCCCTTCCTATAATTTGTACTTCAAAAAAAGAGAGACAACTTTTCATGCATTAATTTAGCGACTTTAAAGAACACCATCCTGTAATCACAAAATTTTTGAAATCTTGAAACAAAAATTATAAAATCATCGGTATCAAATGTGGTAACTAATTTGGAACGGATACATTTTTTACATATATTTTTAATGGAATCTAAAAACTCATTCATTTATTTGTGTTAAAACTAAATTCTGTCGCAGACAGATGGTTTGCTAGACAGTCTCACCTTTATTTGTCGTGGTCTACATTGTTAAAATTACAGGATGCATTCGGCACCTTTCAGGGGAGAAACGCTGGTTCACCAGCGGCACCCAATATGGAGCCGAATTGGCACCTCTAAATAGGGTGAAAAACAGGTACCTTTTAAAAAATAGGCAGCCGGGGTGAAAAGAAAGGAACATTCAGAGAGAGAAATTTCACCCTTACTGTAATTCCTCCTCCCCCCTTCCTCGTATTGAGTGCGTTTTTGAATACATAGTTGTGTATTTTTTTTTTTTTTAATAGTTTTCTTTTGATTCATGATACTCTACGTTTTGGACATTTTTCACATTGAACTCAGTACTGGAAATGATTAAAACTTGTAATTACAGCATTTGATCATGTTTCAGGGTTTTCAGCATAAGAAGTGCTCATTGCTTTAATTCATCTGATCGTGCTCCAACTCAGTGTTTCTCAACCTCTTTTGACCCACGGGCCGGTAAAAGCAAATGAAAAACTTTTCGGACCAGTGAAATCTTAATCGTTTTCTTAAAAATTCATAAAATAAATAATAATAACAACTCGGGGGCGGCCGTTAAAAACTTGTGAAAAAATTCGGCGTTCTGATGCGATTTTTTTTTAACAAAGTGACGTTAAAGTTAATAAAACGATAAATATTCACACTTCACTTGATATCAAAGAGCTGTCACAAATATGTTATAATTTAAAGACGAGTAATTATTTAAATAATGTGAGAAATTATACATTTGCTAAAACATGACCCGTGTCGAAAATGAAATATAGAGGTATTTATGGATTTTTTACATAAAGAGCCAAAAATATACATCTGGGATATTACAGTTACGGAAAAACAAAATCGTTTCATAAACGTTAATCAAGAGTAACGAAATAAAACGCACATGAAGTTTTTCCATAGTTTAAAAACCAAAAGAAACTTCTAACGCTGGTCCTCACTTATTGATTATCTTAGCTGGTTATTTTGGAAATTAAATGCTGCTTATCGAGTACTCAAGAAAATAATGATAGATATTTTTGGTAGTGTTTTGAATGATGGAAATTTCACGACAATAAAAATGAACTGAAACTAAACGACAGTAACAGTAACTGAAAAGCAGTAAATGCACTTTTAAATACGTTTAACTATGTTTGAAAGCCCTTAAAGCTACAAAGTGATCAAAAGATGTACTTACTTGTTATTTCGGATAATTAATCCTAGAAAAGTTGTGTTTTAATCCAATAGTGTACATCATTCAATGTGAAAGACATATATGCAACCATCATTTGTCCGCCATATTTAAGTGGTTGAATGCATGTCTAAGGCAGGCAAAAGCGCATGCGCAGCAAGTCTTTCTCTGATTGCATGTTGTTTTGGCTCCTCTGCTCTATTTCCTGCCCAGTATTGCACCTTAGAGCACCATGCTTTCACCTTAGAGGGAATATATTCACTCCTCTGGAACCCCTGGTTATAACAGTGTATTGTCAAAGTCATATGTTTTAACGCTACACTCCCAGTTAACTTTCTAAGCGAGCTTGGTAATTCTTTCAACTACGCCAGAAGGATATACGGTTTAAATATTCCATGATCCCGGGTTCGATCATCACCTTCTACATAGAAAGCCTTATCAACTACTATCCCTACAACCCTATCCCTATTGGTTTCGTCACTTGACCGAAATGGATCGTCAGTTGAATGAAAATCGCATTAATTTATGTCTCTTAACATGCTAAAGCTATTATTTTGGAAATAGTAGTTCACCAAACACATTAATATTGATCAAAGGAGAAATCAAAAGTTTATTTTCCAAGTTAACGCTCTTTTTTTTTTCCTTTATATTGAACAAATCGTTAAGAAAGAACGTAGGAAATAATATTACAGCAACCAAAATAATCAATAACATTGTATCATATCCGCATGAATTTTAAAGACTCTTATTAGTTTCGAAAAATAATGTCTTGATTATCAATATCATAACGAAGTAAACAAATGAAAATTGTAAGTTTTAACTATCATAGATTTAAAGAAGAACGACATACTTTAAATTTTCCCATCCGCTACAGTAGAAGCGTTCACGTACTTAGTAATGCAATGGCTATCACAATCAAGTACAGTCGAGTCCCGACTTACGCGAGAGATGCGTTCCAAGACTCCTCGCGTAAGTTGAAATTTCGCGTTGTGGAAAAATATATGCATACACATTTTTTACCAAATACTTTTAAGCACTTATAAACACCCCTCAAACTGCTCTAAAGCATTCTTTAACCATTACAGTTTGTTCCATAAAGAACTGAACTATTTAAAAAAAATAAAAAACAATTATTCAACCTGAAATACTTAAGATGCTCAAAATGAATGACCAATAAGAATAAAAGATATAAAATAAAACAACACGGTACGCACTGCATGCATTAAAATTAAAATGATGCAAAAAATAGTACTGTACAGTAGATACAGTAGCAATATTTACGAGTTAAAAAATGAGGATACTAGTGATGATTTATGCCCCATGATCAGATCGTTATTCTTATCTAATACATTTTTAAATACGCTTCACCTTTTATTTAAAACGTTTCAATTTGTGGCTACATCTCTTCTACCTGATCTTTTTAATTCACAATGCAAGAGCGCGCGTAGCTTTCATTTTCATAATTTTTACTTTGCTAGACTGCTTTGCAAGCTTCAATATTGAAACTAAGTTCTAAACTTTTACGGACATCTTTTTGTTTCGACTTTTATTTGTACATATGGAAGATTCACACAGACTTATTGTCGCGCTACCTTCGACGTTTTGTAATTGTTCAAGCATATCGAGAATCTTAGTCTTTTTAATTTTTTTTATCAGAAACTTTCTTTTTCTTCATTTTCAAACTTTAGATGAAGGTGACACTAAGGTGCCATTATGGTTATTTGATGCACTAGACTAGTTTGGCGCGGGAACTTTGGCTGTCAGTGATGCTCAAAGGGACGTAATTACATTCACGAAATCAATATTTAGTAGCCAATAACGAAGCTGATACTTCCTTCTAAAAAAATTCGCGATAGCTCTAAAATTCGTTACTTGTAAAAAATTCGCGTTATAGCCATTTCGCGTAACTCGGATCGCGTTGTAGCGGAAGTCGACTGTATTCTAAAAAAATGCATAATTGAATATGAAATGCGTTCATAAATATAAAAATATACACGGGAATTATGTAAATCATGCGTTACTATCTTCAACATAAAGTAATCAAATGAATATTTTGCGAAACAGAAAACAATTTTAAAAAAAAGTGAGTTGTGAATGAAATATTTTCTTCTTGTTTACTTTCCTTGGCGACATGTTTCATATTTCATTATTTTTTTCATTGCAAAAATGCAATTTGCGAGAAAGAACGAGCCATTGATGGCTTGAAAAAGAAAACAAAATTTCTTGCCTGTTTATATGTTGTAAATTATATCTTTTATAAATTATTGAAGTTCAAAGATTTTCATTTCTATTTTATTCTTCATTACAGTGTAATAATACAAAAATGGTTTTATATTTGCACAATTAATTTAACTATAAAAAGGAGTTTTACTAAATCCAGAGTGGGAACGCTGCTGTCAGTGGAAAAAAAAAGGCAAAGAATTCGAAACTTAATTTGAAATTTGCGCCCGTGTTGGCTAGTGCTGAGAGCGCTAAACAACGAAATTAGGATTTTTGAGTCGGCCGGTTTTTAGTACGTCATCGCTCATTTAAACTAGCCACTGATGAGGCCTTCTTGTAGGTAGTGATGGTTCGATCCGCTGAATGGATCCTTAAATTGGCATTAAGCCAAGACCAATGAAAGCTGAGACCATATCATGTTTTGCATTTTGTTAAAGAAATGGGAATGTATTTACTTAACTAGGCTCTGTTCTCTAACTTCTTCAAACATAAATGTTAAGAATTAGAGCACATACACTGCAAAATAACAAAAAAAAAAAAAAAAAACCAAACCCAAAGGCCACTGATTATTTCCAAAAAACTTTTTACGATTTCACGTGTTTACACCAATTTCGTATGAAAAATAAGTATTTTAAACAAAAAGTTTTTGGGATCGCTACAAGTTTCACGTCTGCCAGTTTCACATTGTTGTGAAAAACATTTTTAGCTACCAGTATAAAAATGTTTTCAGCTTCTTTATTAGGTGTTCCGCATTCAGCTCAGTTACGGCTTTTCCCGATTGACTGTGCTCCAAACAAGGGCGAAATGAAGTCTTTGGGCATGGTAGCTTTGTGGGAATTGCAAACAAATAAGCTGTTACGGGCTTGCCTGTAATTCCTGCTTGCATTCCTGTTTAAACAGGAGAGCTCCTAAAGTTATCTCCATAAACAAAATAAGTTTTCACTGAGTGTTCCTGACTTATTCTAGAAACATCAGTCTTCGATTGGGAAGGTTTTTGAAGTCTTTAGAAATATTCCAGGTTAATTTCAGGAGAGTTACTGACTTTTAGCAGGAAAACTTTCTGTTATTTGCCAGATATATTACTTGCAGAAGTCAGGCACGTTAGCTGCCCATTATTTTAAAGGAACGTTTTAGATTTTTATTTACAGTGTAGCATGAATGAGTCAATGGTATTTTATTTTTCAGAAAAATGGTGCGCCAGCTACAAGATTCAACCTTTTTACTTCCTTTTACAAAAAAGGAAGTATTATATTCGCAAAAAGATTTTCACTCAAAAATCGACTTTAATTCTCCATTTTGCTCACCCCTGAATGAATGTTGAATTTTTTTTCGACTCGACCACACGTGAATAAGTGCCTAAGAACGTATAGACACGCGAACTATCCATTTTGACAATTCCTGAGTTAGTTACAACGAGTTTTCTCGTGACATCTTATGTACGTATGTATGTGCATATGTGCGGATATGCGTATGTATGTCGCATAACTCAAGAACGGTAAGTCCTAGAAAGCTGAAATTCGGTACGTAGGCTCCTAGTGGTCTAGTTGTGCACCTCCCCTTTTGGTTGCAGTCGGGTGTTTCTAAAGGCGTCTTTTTGCCCCTTTTTGAGGGGGAAATCATTGTAATTTCGATGTAAACTCAAGTGTTGTTATAATTTGGCGGACACTTGGGGATATATTGCCAGTATTTTGGTCGCCAAGGTTTGTCGCCAACTTGGCGACAAGTTTGGCGATTTTCTTTTAAAAATCTGGTTTTAATTTGGCCACTGTTGGTGATAGTTAAGAGAGTAAACTATTGAGTCACATTAAAATTACCAATAATGGGAAAATTACATTAAATTGAAGTAAAGGAAGTCATGTGAGGCACACATCAGCTTGTTTCATTATTATTGTCCTGTTCACCGATTGTGATCACACTAATAAATGTAGAGCACTACATTTAGCACTGTTGTTGTTTACGTATCATGAAGAGCTAAAAATAATGTTACATTATTTACGAGTACTAAACAATCGACATTTTTCACAAAAGGTAAACGATAACCATTATGCTTTAATTATCTTAAAATGTTTCTAACATGAAGCATATTCAATGAACAAAATACTCAGCCATTTATACTCATTGTTCCCAACACTTTGCGAAATGGCTTAGCGATTACCACTGAATAAATAAAAACCACATAATATATGGACCGAATTACGCATTCTATTCCCAATATTGGCACTTCCTACAAGCTAATCGTTCAGAACAGCAAAATCAAGAAAGAAAGAAGAAAAAAAAAAAAAAATCGTCGTTTATAACATTTTCCTTTACTTCGCACCCCAGAGCTGACACGGTCCATATTTTAAATTTTCGATCCCATAATAACAGCCATTTCTAAAATTGTCCTCCTCACTTTTAAAACAAAAGCGCGGACTGAAAAGAATTTTTAATGGAAAATTATGGATTCCCCGTGAAATAGACAAAGCGACCGCTCTTAATTGCTTTCCTTGCGCGAAAAGTAGGTGTTAATTCGAAGCGGGGTGCAACAGGGGGAGAGGGAGATTTATAATTTAGGGGAGTGCTTCCTATGGGCGAGGGAAGTCCGATTCCCCGTCGTCATCCATCAGTATTTGGAACTTCGGATTATTTTGTTTGGGTTGTTTGTAGGGGAGGAGGGGGGGGGGGGATTCAGTGAAGACATGTTATTTTCTGTGATGGAATCGACGGATATAATTTTGTGTAGAAAGACTATAGATATAAAACCTCAACAGAATTTTGTTGACAAAAGTTTCCTGTAAAATGAAAATATTTGTATAAAATATATATTGTATACCGTATATCCCCGCATTAGCCGGCATCCCGCAAAATTCGGGGTCAAAAGATTCTCAATAACACTTGCCTGGTCCTTTCCGGCATGCCGGACAGTTTAATTTTGAAAAAAATATTTAACTCACAATGCCATTCTTTATTTTAACAAGAAAAAAAAATATTATTTAACGAATTATTTTTATAAAAAATAAATTAAAACTAAGCACACATTTAAGCAGTAAGTTACCGCCCTTAAGCCAGTGCTAAAAAACTACTATAGCTGTTCAATAAATAAAAATTAAACACCTCTCTAAAAGGACCCCCCTCCCCCCTCCCCAAAAAAAAATATTTAAAAAAAAATATGAACGAATCGCAATAACAATTATTTGCTTTCTGATTGGAACTGAAGGGGAAATTAACTTTTGTTTTGTTGCAAAATAAACCTCAAATTATCCGGCATGCCGGAAAATTCTAATTTTCCGGCATTTTGGTCAATTTCGCTTTTGTCCGGAATTTCGGCTAATGTGGGGTAATACAGTACGTATGACTATAACTACATACTGAAATGAAATACTACAAGGGTCTGAGGCTGTACTCAAATTTCGTGTAAATTGAAAATACGCATTAAATAACAGAAAAAAATGATATGTGGTGGAATCACGGAAAAGTCTTAAGAGTACGAGGAAAGAGGTAAAAAAAAATTGATTTCATTAAAACAAGTTCATTTCGTTCCCCACGTGGGACCAATTTTAAGAGCACGGATAAGTGTTGATTTTATGGACCCCTAATGGAAGCATGATCACCGAAAATTGGAAATTCACCAGAAATAAACGGTGAAACTCAACGACGAATGGATGTATCGATCATATTGAGTGGATTAATTTTTCAATATATAAAAACAAGGGATCGAACTAATAGTTATTAAAAATCACGTATCAATTTAAATAACTCAACGATTAAAAATAATTTCACAACGATATTTTAATTAGAAAAAGGTGAAAAAGTTTGCTGAAGTTGAATAACACTTTACAATTTTTGAGGAGTGAAATTCATTTTGGTTAAGTGAAGTTTCGAAAACAGTTAAAAAATTAATTTCACACAAAAAACTTTCTAACGAAAAAATGGAAGATGGTAAGGAAAAAAAGAGGGAAAAATTTCTCTGTCTGATTGTCTGTCACCCCTTATAAATTAGAGAGAATAGTCCGATTAGAAAACACCTTTTTTCGAAAGATACCTGTAAAAACACTCATTCTCATATTTCATTTCTTTTCATTTGAAATTTTTTTTGTTGAATTTTGGACAATTCAAAGAAACATAACATTAGCGTCACTTCATTTCTTTAACTTAGTTAAGTTATTATTTAAGAAAAAGAGATTGGGATAGTTTTCAAAAGAATAATACGCATGCTTATTGTCATAAGTACAGAGTGACAAGAAATAACTTAGACACACATAATACACCATAACTTCAATGCTAATGAACCAAACGGCCAAACTTCAAAATAAATATGAATACGTTATTTCGTCTAATATATTAGAAATTTTCACAGTGGCTACCTTTAGGATTAATACAGAGTTTTAAACGTGTCACAAAATTTTCGGCTCTGGGTTGCAACTCACTGATATTTCATCCCATGCCTTGCTTATGCAAGGCATGGGATGAAACATCTAATGGTTTGAGGTGGGATATGTGCTAGAGGTAAAATATCACTTGTTTTTGTTTATCAGGAGATAAAATTAGTCAAGAAACATATCACAAACTCATTTTGGAAGATTTTGTCTTACCTTGGTCACAAAAGTTCTTTGGGAACAAAAGATGGACCTTCCAACAGGATTCCACAGGAGCTCAAGAATGTCCACCGTATTCCTGAGATTTGAACCCAATGGATTATTTTGTTTGATCGGTGGAGACAAGGTTATGTTCTAAACCTCATAAAACTTTGGTATCCTTCCCCCCAAAAAAAATCCTTTTATAAGGCATGGGATAAGCTATCAGTAAGTGAGTTGCGGCCCAGAGCCGAAAATTTTGTGACACATTTAAAGCTCTGTATTAATCCTAAAGGTAGCCACTTTGAAAATTTGTAAATATATTTGACGAAAGAATGTATTCATATTTATTTTGAAGTTTGACCATAATATTTCCATTAACATTAAAATTATGTTGTATGTATTATGTATGCCCAATTTATTTCTTGTTACCATGTATAAATGATATTTTCCCCTAAAATAGATTAATAATAATAATAAATAAATAAATAAATAAATATTTTTTAAAACATCACTTTACGCTAAGGAATATTCAAAACCTAATTGAATTAAAATAGTGCCTTTATTTTTTATTTATTTATTTTTTATTTATAATGCTTGCTAAAAAAGTCCCCCCCCCCATTTTTTAATCATAATTGGTCAATTTCATAGAACATTCCATTAAATTTAATTCGATTTACTTAACAATACCAAACTTATTTTTATGCACGCATTAAAAAAATTTAAAGAGTTTAAAAAAAATCCACTCAGTATTATAAAGAAAGTTAAAAATAAATCAATGAACTATTTTAATGGTATTCGACCTTGTATAATCCTTATAATAAAGTTATTTAAAAAATACTTATTTTGTTAATGTATTTAATTTATTAATAATTTATCCATTTCGGAGAGAAAAATATGATAAATTGTTCTTTTGAAATAAAACTTTTAAGCAATTGTTTTGTTTCCGTGATCTTCGCCTTCACCCTGTTTGAAAACTCCATAGAATATCAAACAAAACCAAACTAAACTATTCATTAAAATTCCATTACAGTTAAATATCATAACTACTCAGCCACCACATCCTCCAAAAACACCTTCTCAAATTCTTCGCCGCATACTTCGAATTACATCCAGCAGCCTCTCAGCATATACCACCCCTTGCGCCCAGCCAGATCTTGAATATGAGAAATTCTGTCACTTCATCTTTCTGTCGAATGTGCGACTCGGACTCTAATGCGAAATGATACCCGAGTTAGGCCGGCGGAGGATAATTATGATAAAATGCCCCGAGTCTCATCCCCCTTTATTAGTTATTGAACTCTTTTAAACTCTCCTCGCTCCATTGTGTGCGCCCGGGAGATAGATTTCAGTTTGCGAGGAGAAAACTTTTGTGATTAGAGTGATGTACCGCAAATCACATTTCGGGCGACAAATATTCGGTGTCGTTACGGCCACAGTGCTTTATTCTCGGCTGACACCCGGCGAGCGGCGCGGGGACAAGTGGCGTGTGTCTTTTCTTTCAAGATATTAGCATTTCTTATGCACGTTGTTCGAACTTTCACTTTCAGAAGTTGTAGTTTTGGACAAAAATTTTCAAGCAGTTTTGCGTAATTTTGGAGTTTACAGAAAAAGTCTGTACGCAGATGAGGGTTAATTTTTGTTGAATTCTGCAAAGAAAACGAGCTGATGTGGGCATCACATGACTTCCTTTTTCTCCAATTTAATGTCATTTTCTCATTATTGGCAGTTTTAATGTGATTCAATAGTTTACTCTCTAAATATCCCCAACAGTGGCCAAATTAAAGCCAGATTTAAAAAAAATCGCAAAATTTGTCGCCAAGCGTCCGCCAAATTATAACACCACTTGAGTTTACATCGAAATTAACAATCATTTCCCCCCCAAAAGAGGGACAAAAGACCCCTTTAGAATCACCCGAATGCAACCAAAAGGGGAGGTGCACAACTAGACTCCACTAGGATTCTACGTACCAAATTTCAACTTTCTAGGACATTCCGTTCTTGAATTATGCGACATACAAACGCACATACGCACGTACGCACATACTCACATACATACATACGCACATACATACATACGTACATACAGACGTCACGAGAAAACTCGTTGTAATTACCTCGGGAATCGTCAAAATGGTTGTTTCGCGCGTCTATACGTTCTTAGGCACTTACGCACGTGTGGTCGAGTCGAAAAAAAAAACTCAACATTCATTCGGGGGGTGAGCGAAATGGAAATTAGGTCGATTTTTGAGTGAAATTTTTTTCGCGAATACAATACTAACTTTTTTGTAAAAGGAAGTAAAAATGTAATTACACATTGTATAGCGTTATTGTTTGTATTGTATGACATGCAAATTGTAGGGCCGGTGTCCAAGGGGGGGGGGGTTAAGGGGTTGAAATCCTCCCATCGGGGTAAAATAATAAGTCACATGAAGGAAATGTATATTTGGTTTAAATCAACTTTAATGTGAAAGTTTGCGTTCAGCATTTTTCTTTCTTTTACTTTCTCTCCGATGTTTTTCTGCAATTTGCTACTGTTAAGCTTTACCAAATGAAATAATATTTTGGAAAAACTACGGTGGAAGAACCGTCGAATGATCTACCTATGCAAAGCATTAATATTGCTAATTGTGAGGAGGTTATGATGAATTTGGCATTTGTTGCAGCTATAAAGATGCAGCAGTGATTGTGTTTGGTAATGCTGTTTGTATCTGCGATAAGCTCTTTCTTGTTTAGTTTATTAAGTGTTTTAGAACCTAAAACCTGACGTTCATTCTACATTATAAAAGAAATTGTGGAGAGTTTTTAATACTCGCAACGTGCTGCATAGTAAACAGATTTAATTAAAAGGAAAAACAAAGTTTGATTTAAATGAACCTGTAAAATGAAGGAACACTTTGGTCACTTGTGCAGCCAGAACTATCCTTCTAGAATGGAGGGGGGGGGGGGGATACAGCAGTCTTACAGGTGTATAAATGCCATACTGGGATTGGCAATTTGTCGTAAAACTCAAGGTTGTGAGAGGTTGAAACCCCAATCAAAGCAAGAGAGTTTAAAACCCCTCTCTTTTTGAAAATCTGGACATAGGCCTGGCAAATTGTATAACCACCATAAACGCGGGCTACTTTAAACCTAGGGTCCATCTTCGGCCCAAACTAAGAAAAAGATGCAACGTTCTTTGCTAACCTTCCAAAAGCAATTTTTAAATTAATTTCTAGAATATCCACTAGAGAACAGCCCCAAACATAAACCAAGTAGTTCAACAGCTTTCCACAAGGAGCAACAATGGTGTTTTTGTGTTTCTTGTGCTAATATGTGGCTTTATAACCTCTGAAACTGTGTGCAATGACGAAACAGTTCTATATCTGCTAAGATTTTTTAAGTACCTATTTATGAGCATTATTTTATACTTCACGCCACCTTGGGCTAAAAAATGATTGTCAACGTCTTAGAGCAGGAATATAAATGGAGGGAGTAATTCCAATCTAATTGGCTTAGCAAAAGCTGATGCTACGACTCCAAGTCACGTGACCCAACAACGACGAATGGGTGACACGTTTTGGGTGGAACTAGCGAAAGAAACCTGATTTCTTCCAATGCTTTGCTTTTAAATCTATCACGTGACTTGGGGTCTTTGGTTCACGTAAGAAAGTCTTCGCTCCATTTTATCTCTTCTCAATGGTCAAAGTAACCCAAAGGCAAGGTAACATTGACCAGAATAAAAAACAATTAAAACGAGTAAAAACCTTGAAAACAAATATAACTGTTCAAAAACTAATTGAAGATTACTCTAGATGTGTAAAAAAATGTTCCCACTGTTTAGAAATAAGAATAGCAACAAAGTTATTGGGAAAAGATGAAAAAAATCTCCAAAATGTGGATCAAAGTAGTCCGTATTCCCGGCACTTTATCTGATAAAATGGCATACTATTTTCCTAAATGATATTAGGTCATTTTCGAAAATCCGAACAATTTGAAAATCCGTACTATCTATGGTCTCAATCAGTTCGGATTTTTTATGTTCTACGCATGACGTAATTTACGTGGAAAGCTCACGGTTTCTTAGCTTTGGGCTTTGTTTTCCGGATAATTTTTAGATTCCACTAGTTTCCTATTTGCGCGGCGCGCTTTTTTAGGGAGCTATAGAATAACTGTAAAAAGGCAAGTAGCTGTTACAAGCATGTCATTTTGATACACACACACAAAATTATATCAAACATTTATCTTAAAATGAGAATCTGCAGAATATCATCAGCACAGCATTCGGGTTTGAACATCGATATCTTTTCTATGACACTGCAGTTTGAAAAAAACTGTTTTCAAAAGCAAACCCACCCATTGCGTAAATATCGTATTCATATATTTTACAATAGTTGCACTTTGAACATATTTTCCTCTCTAGTTTTACACGACTTGTTAAATGTTGTAAAATTATCAATACACACATTGATATCGTAATAATATTTTACAAATTCCGTAAGAAATAGGCTGATACTGGTATCCCTTCATCATGAAAAAAATGTTTAAACTTAAGGAAAAATGAGTTTTTTCTCCCCGAATAAGACCAGCAGGTTAGATGATAAAAATTTGGAAAAACCAAGGTAAGATACTTTTATGTTGTCCTTGAAAACGCAGCAAAATTGTCTTGTTATTCTTAGGCGTTGAGGAAATACAAGCGTTCCAAGTAATACAATAATAACTTTTGCACACCACTTAAAACCTACTAAATTCTAACCAGACTTAGGACAAATAACTTAAATTGGATGAGGATTTCTGCGGACGTACACTGTAGTTACACCATTTTTTGTCCTCATTGCCCAGATGACATCCCACTGTCTCGTCAACATATCTTCAGCTATCCAGCAATCCAGGCCAAACTTTTTAACATCGGGTTAGAAGACTCAGTGGACCTACTTTATATAGATAAGGCTGTCGAAGTTACAAAGGCTGTCTACGACGGCTTTGGAGCCATATAAATGCACATTATCATAGACACGACATCATCATCATCATCACTTAAAAGAGGCTAAGTAGACAGGGTAATTATCTGATAAAACACCATCTAACCAATTTTAATTAAAATGTATTTAATTAAAATTGGTTAGATGGCATTATTTCACACAAGGCTAAGCGCGCTATGAGCATGTGAGTTGCACAGGTGGGAGAGTTTGAAAGCATGAGTACTAGTGTATTAGGGCTATTCAATTGAATCTTTTGACTTCGGTAGACTATATTGTGACTTAAGATGCCTCTAAGACGTAACCGGCGGCAGTAGGAACAACTGATGGAGTTTGATAGGGGCTGTATAATAGGCTTTAGAAAAGCAGGTTGGTTAAACAGGAGTATCGACCGCCACCTCGGTCGGAGTGATATGGTAGTTGCTCGGTGTTGGCAACAGTGGATTACGGAAGGGAGAGTGCCGTCGCGGAGGATTAGGGCGTCTCAGGAACACAAATGAACGCGAGGATCGCGCAATCAGAAGAGTGGTTACGTCGGCACCGACAACGTCGCTGGCATCGATTCACGCCACTTACCTCCTTCCAAGCATCCGGTGGTATAAAGGGAAATCAACAGAAGACGACTGGCCGAAGTTAGCTTAAGGAGTCGACGTCCATTAAGACGCTTGCCTCAGACCCTACATCACAGGCAGTGTCGACTGGATTTTTGCCAACCTCGGGCATATTAGAGTGTAACGGACTGGAGACGTGTGCTCTTCAGCGATGAGTCCCGATTCAGTCTCAGTGCTGATGATCACCGTGCACGTGTGTGGAGGAACACCGGCCAGCCTTCCGATCCGGCATTTGTGGTCGAGCGGCATACAGCCATTTCATAAGGTGTGACAGTGTGGGGAGCGACTTCTTGGGACACATGATCACCTCTAGTTGTTCTCCAAGGCACTTTGACACCTCTCAGATACGTGGACAGCGTTTTAACGCCTATTGTTCTGCCTATGCTATCAAGTCACCCAGGTGCCATTTATCAGCAGGACATTGCTCGTCCACATACTGTGCGACTCTCTCAACATTGCCTTCAGGGATATGACGTACTCCTAGGGCCTGCCAGGTCACCAGACCGTTTGCCAATACAGCATGTCTGAGACGTGCTGGGAAGGCAACTGCAGCCATCCCGAGATACAGGGGAATTAACGACGCAGTTGCAAAGAATATTGCATGATCTTCCGCAGGGGGTCATAAGTGACCTAATTGATTCAATGCCACGTCGTGTTTCGCCTTGTATAGCTGCCAGAGTTGGCTTTACTACTTACTGATTTGTAACCTTTTGTTTGATGTAACTGTTTAATAAAATTATCTTTTATTCTGAATTTTTAATCATCTTGTTATCTCCTTATACACTACATGCCTGCCAAGTTTCGTGAGTGCAGCTCAATTTCTTCTGGGTACATATATTTTTTTGTGACAGAGTGTATATTGTTTCACCAAATACAAATTTTTCTAGACCCATGTCAAACAGTCACTGTTTCAAGTCATGTGCCAACACTGTAGATAATTTTGTTTACAGTGTTGATATATACTCCATTAAATCGGTGGTAACTTAGCTGCTTCCACAGCTCTTAAGTAACTTAACCGATAACTCTTCTGGAGTCAAGTTACACATCGCTTGTGGAAGGTTACTCCATGGTAATGTAACTATAGCGTAACGTCTCACTGATTTCTGCGTAAGGTTACACCAGAATTTTCTGTATGCTAACAGAAAATTGCTTGTAAAATTGCACATTAGCAAAAATTAGGCTTCCATCTGACTTTTTTGAACGGGTACTCATTTTTAATTGTAACAAAGACTTATACTTCAAGTTCACTTTTCGGTGATTTAAATTATCCAGATGTATTAAATGATCAAGTAATAATTTCTTACTGTACGTTTTAAATTGAAAGTACAAAAATTAATTAGTAGGGTACAATACTTGAAATTTCGTTATAACAGTATAAAAAAAACATAAAAAAGACACCTGAGTGGTGTCCGAACCCACAACGCGAATCTCACAGACGGGTCGCAAAATAACAAGACACTTTTTGTTTCGTTTTCAAGAGCAACATAGCTTCCTTACCCTGGCATTTTGAAATTTTTATCACATAACTCACAGGTCTTTTTAGGGATTGAAAATGCCCATTTTTCATTTTTTCGTAAGTTTAAGCATTTTTTTTTTTTCATAATCAAGGACTACCAGTATCAGCCAATTTCTTTCTGTACTTCTAGTATGCATCACCAAGCACTACTGGAAGAAACTTAGCCTCCTGTTGCCTCTTCATCATCTTTTTTAGGTTCGACATTACGAAAACGGCACTTTTTTTAACCATGGTTTTTCCCCGATACTTTCTAGTTAGGCTTAACTTAAATCGTTTCTTTTCATGCTCAAATGAAAGCTTATTCTTTTAGCTTTCCGATAAGCCATGTTTGACCTTCGTACTAATTTAAATAAATTTACGACAGTTCATAGAATAAAGATCAAAAATGACAAATTTTAATCATCCGCGGATCAAAAAATAAGCTATTTCTCAGAAATAAAAAAAATTCAAGAAAAAACAAAGCAGTTTTAAAGTTTAGAATATTAGTACATATTACCTACCAAATTCATAAAAATCACAAAAATTTCTGTTTTTTTTTTGATTTTATATGGAATGACTCAATTAAAGTGAATAAAGCTTTGAGAAAATCCCAGAAAATTAGGAAAAATAATCGCAAAACCAATGTTTAAAAAAAAGCTAAAGATATTGTTTTTTAATAACAACAATTTTGTAACGGTAAGGTAAGAATTTCCAAGAACTGTCAATTTTTTTTTTTTTTTTCACGGACTGGTGCTGGCCCACTGAACTAGCAACTGAGAATCAGTTTTATCTGAAATCACATTTTAGCGTATTTCTATACTTACAGAATGCGCTTAGAATGTATTCAATTACGGAAAATCTGCAGATTGACTACTTACAGTAATCATTCACTTTTATACATAATATTCTTTTGAACCGCATGTATTTCAATCTTTTTGTCTTTCTGACCACAGTTTAGAGATAAGCAGTAAAATTGCCTTTATTGAGGAAATAACCCATTTGAGCAACTTAATGATGTTTTGTGCATCCTAATGATGTTCATTCTTTCACCTTTATAGTTTTGAGGACATCTGGAAAAATGTATGTATCGTGATATGCAAATACTGTCTCAGCGAAAAGAAAGTAAGATGGGGTTGTTTCCTTCAGTCAAAAGTAGTACTTTTAGTCACTGAAATTGATAGAATAAGAAAAAAAATAAAAATAAATAAATAAATAACATGGACCCAGGAAATTCTTTCATTTTCCCAACAGTTATTTTTTAATTAATTTTTTAAAATGTCCGATTCTTCAAACAAGGCGTGGTCTTTATGACGTCACAAATGATGTACTATGGCGCATCTTTCTACCGCATTTCCACGTTATAATAATCAAGCAGCGAATTACAATTGCGCTCTACGCTTGCTATCAACCATATCGTTGCCAATACACGTGAGTAAGGATGCGAATTAAATATTTTGAACCGTGAATGGCAACACTGAATGGGATTTCATCATTTGTGATGTCATCGGCAGAAGCGTTAAACGATGAAAGAGCACTGATTTAAGTAATTTTTTAAAAATATTAAACTTAAAGAAATTATTTAAAAAATGGTCAGATTCTATGGTTTTAAGCATGCTCTTTCAGAAAAAAATACTTTTAAAATTTTGGAAACGACCCCATTACATTTTCACGCACAGTGAGATTAATTTTATTGCGTTCAAAGTTTTAACGAACCATATAGAAGATGAGATTAGAATTTATCGCCCTTTCAAAAGAAGGACAGGTTGTCGAAGTAAAAAAAACAAAAAAACAAAGCATTTATTTTTTTCATTGCTATTCAAGAATAAATGCAAATGTTAAGCCATGATGCGCAAAAACACGGTACAAATTCTCAATCAGTTTGAAAAACCACCCTCAAGTCTTATTAAAAGTCACTCTCAAGTTTATAAAAAGTTTAATTTTGTATTTTTTTGAGTCATTTATATTTTTGCTTCAAACTTTCAATACCTTAACTCTGCCATGCCTCTGATTTTGAACATTTTGCAATTGGAAACATACATCTAGGACTAACGGTTGCGAAAATAGAGGTCTTGCAGGTTAAAACGGAACACCCTGTAGATAAATAGGTAGTTAGATATGTTCAAATAGATATGTATTGACAGGCATGTACAGAAATATGCAGTTGCATAGATAAATATATATCTCTGACTTTGCTACCAGTTTTTTCAAAACTGATATTTTTTGACGCTGGTTGTTGTTACTTCAAAGTACAGAACCATCTAAGATTACAGAAGTACAGAACATAGAGGCTACCTCCTTACTGTGGTTCTATTTCTAATAAATGTTTAAAACAAATCTCAAACTGTTTTAAACTGCTCGTTGGTGAAAAAGATTTGATCTTGTTACCCTTCTTTCCTTCCGCCATTCATCAAGTTGATAAAACCATCAAACGTTTTCAACGCATTATCTCATGTTAATAAATTCACATTACCATCTTTTAATCTTCTCATTCATCACATTAAACTGCTTTTGTTTTTCCCAAGTTCGTTGGGAGTGTTGAATCTTGTACACAATTTAAACTAAACAAGCTCTAAAAATTCAAAAGAATGTATGAGTTGTGTGCAAAAACAACAGTTAAACGAAGCTATCATTTCTCAACACTGTTGAAAGTACAGACACTCCCTCTTTCAATTTCATTGAATGAAAAATTTTCAAAAAAATGTTCTTCCCAATGACTTTGATTTTTTAAGAAGATTTTAATATTAAGGAAAATCATCTTAATTTGGCTAAAGATAATTTTCCAATCCATATTTCTCACAAGTCTGGTGTACGTTTTTATAATTCTCTGGTTTATTCCTGAATTATATCTCAATTTTTAAATTGATTCACTTTTCTGGTATTTTTTCAATCCAATTGTTTATCAGTTCATTTCAATTGATTTTTTTTTTTTTTTTTTTTTGAATTTTCCTTCGATGCTTATGTGTTTTGGCGCAGTTTTTTTTAAACACTTTAAGCATTTTATCTTGCTATTACTGTTATTTATTATGAATTTCTTTCTCATTTTTTAAAGACATTTGAAACATCAACTAAGTGCACAAAACTACATTTAATAATTTTTGTTATTGCTTGATTTTGTTGACATTAGATCATTCTTTTGTTTTCAATTTCACCAAACAAGATATATGGAGGGGCCTCCGTATCTCTATGGCAGAAGCTTCGCTTCAAATGCCGGAGGCTGCGGGTTCGATTCCCGCCGGTGCCCTGGGTGTTATTTCCTCTGTATGTGCTGTAAATCTTTCTTGTGTTGTCTTATCTGTTAATAAAGAAGTCCAACCTTTCGGGGCAATGGCACCAAACTTTCCGTAGTTGTTTATTACGGACACGACAACAACAACAACAAGATACATGGAAATTGGTTCCTATCCACCTTTGCCCTTTACTTTTGCTCTGAATTTTTTGAGAATTTATTTTATGGAAGATAGGCTTATTCTTTTAAATGTATTATCTTGTTTTCCGGTTTCATTTATTTAAATATTTAATTTTATTAATTTAGTTTTTTTTTTCAACTTTTGTGTTTTCAAAATTTTTTTTATCGATTATTGTCTGGTATTTAAGTTTTTAAATTTTTCTTATGTTTCGATATTTCTTTTTGAATTTTGGGTTACCCTTTAATGTCTCTCTCGATATTTCTGGGTGTAATTTTGAATCGTCAATGTGTTATATTGGTTTTAAACAATAAGTTCGCTATTTTTTTGTCTTAATAATTCAGTAACTTGTTTACCTAGACCTCGGATTTCATAAAAAGAATTTCGTCCTCCTATTTTATTCGTATATCTTCCCATTAACTTTCCTAACATTGGCTGATAGTCAAAACCAGTATTTATTTTTTATTCCTTCCCTGCCTTCTGGTTACTAATGCTTAGTGTCGTAACTCATTGCTATTTCCGCATTAAAAAGTAGGTTCATTGCAACCCCAAAATATGTGACGTATGTAATATCATTGCAATTTTGAGAGCTTATAATAGTTTTTATCGTGTCCTAAAAATATTCACATGTGGCTTTGAGCAATTGTCACCAACTAGGGTGCACTGAGTGCAAAGCGACTCTAGACTCCCTTAGACCCTAGTGTATATTGCTCTTCTAAATTCTGTACCTTGGAGCAATAGTAACAAATGTCATATTTTGACTAAATTTAATTTATGACAGAAATCTGTCAACGAGGTGATCAATTTTTCGGTGCAGCAAAAACCAATGTTGTGCATCGCGCTAGTACTGAGCTATTGCAATCACATTCTCCCATCTTTTGGCTTTTCAACAATCAGTTTTTTTCATTTAGAGCTAAAACATTAAATGACACTTGTATTTCAAATTAAATGAAATAGCTTAAAATTATGATCAAAATCCTAACGCAATATGAGACAATAGTTTTTTGAAGCTTTCAAAAATTTTTCTGGGATACTGTACCTACGAAACAATGCGGTAAATGTTTTTTTTTTTTTTTTTTTTTTTTTTTTAAAAGCTGATATCTTTGACATTTGCTGTTGTTGTTATAAAGTATAGAATTAGTACCACCATTACCTCATTATTTTCAAAGCCTTTTCTGAACCCCCCTGCGTAAAACTTACACTACATAAAACATGCAATATGTCTAAAAAAAATTGCATGTTGCGAAGTTGGAGAGAAAATATCTAACTCTGGTTTTGACTCTTGATTCCTGAAATTTTAAAGCCTTCCTTTCCGATTCTTTTACTCTAGAAACAGTTCGACTCCGACTCTTACTCCAGAGCTCAGGCATTCTTAAGGACTCGGAGAGAAAATACAAATGCTCCCCGAACTCAAATTTTTGAGCGGGCAAAAATTCGCAATTCGCCGAACAGAACTCCAGCTTTCGCCGAATGATGATAATTTTGTTGAATGGAACTCCAAATTTCGCCGAATAATGATAATTTTGCCAAATCGTCAGACAAAATAATATAAGAAAACTTTTGGGAGGTCACAGTGACCTCTCGTGGTTTCCCATCGGGGAGCCCTTGGGGAATTAACCGACTCCAACTCTTGAAATTTTACGACTCTCGATTTCGACTTCTTTACCCCTAAATTAGTCCAAATCCAACTGCGACTCGGAATCCGTAGCAATGTGTAAAATGTTCAGTGTAATTTATTGTTTTATTAAAAGTATCTCTTCGTCAATTTTAAAGAAGTAGAGTGCAAATCTTCATCTAGCGCATAAAACGGAACTAGAAAAAGAAAAACAAACAGAAGCTGTCAACTTAGAAGTTGCACTGTTTAATTAATCTTAAAATTTTATCCGAATCACGTGGCAGCAATATAACATCTCGAACTTTTAATCAACGCCATCAACATAAATTCAAAAATTATCCCGAAAACAAACCAAACATATACAACACGTCTCAGACATACGTCACTTTAATCCTCAAATCCTCTTCAGTTGTTTTTCAGCGGTAAGATTAGGTTTATTTTTTGTTTTACGCTGGAGGAAAAGAATTGAAATATTAGCGTCTGGGAGCTGCTCTTTTGAATGCAACCGGGCCTTGAATTTTTGATTAGCCTGAAAGACTTGAAAGCCAATTTCCTGAATGACACTTTCTGGCAAGTTGCTACCGAAATTGTTGCCACAAATTTTGTAGAAAGTGCCGTTTTGAGTAATGGTGTTTTCTCTTTTTTGCGAACAAAATTTAAATACTCCGCACAGCTTCTTTCCTAAATTATGTATGTCTTTATTGGAGGCAACAATTAAGTTTGGCTTTTCTTCTAGAAAATGTATGGTTAATCCACAAATGTTTATTTATGAAATATTTTTGGAAAAGAAAAAAAAAGTGCCAAAGTATAATATTTGTAATATATTACATAATACGAACCTACATATTATAATATTTTTAAATTAAATTATTTATGCAAGCATATGCGATTTTTCTTCTTTGTCAGATATGCTGCATTTCAACCAACACTTAAAACAAAATAAAGCGATTAAAATGTTTGATTTTAAATTTTCTCCCCCTTTTTTTCATTTCTTGTTTAAATAAATTTTAAAGACTATTTCTTGCGTTGCTTTCTCTGTCTGAAGATCTTAATACCTGCGTTTTACTTTCATTTTAATTGTTTCCAAAAACAATGAAAAATAATAGTAATTTTACGGTTAGTTTCGGTAATAAATTTAACAAATTAATTTCAATGCTGTACTTAAGCAAGCAGATACTTGAGGATTTTTAGCATTTTAAACTTTTCGAATAATGCAGGTTTTCGAAGATTTCTTTGATAAAAGTAAAGTCATCCGTTTAAAAGTGTTAAAACTTTTTTTTTTCACTATACTTGTTTAAAATTGCTTCTAAATTCGAGCATTCATACTTCAATATTTAGAGCAGATTAATGGTAAATATAAGGTATTCCCCCTTTATGCTTAATACATAAATATTAAAGCGAAAATCAATATCATTTAGTCAAAATAAGGGTAGGTAACAGGTAAATATCTCTTAAATTTCAAAAAGTTTCACCCCAAATAAATTTCAAAACGAAAAAACTTTAAAATAAAATTAAAAAAAAAAACATTTTTGAATTCTAAAAATTATTTCTATAAGCGTGGTTTACATTAAAAAGTACGAAATAGTATAAGTAAATGTTTGCTTGATTACAACACCAAAAAATGCAGTTTATCATATCTTCATATTTAGGAATTCTAAAGCAGCCAATTATTGGGTTGTTCGGAAAGTAATTTCGTTTTTTCCCGTCAGAGGACTTAATTACGTTATTTCGAAACCAACTTCACACTTAAGCCGCATAACCATTATATGTCTTGAGAGCTGATATTGCAAGGCTTGTGTGTGAAAAAGTTCTATTAATTCTACGCAGTAGTTTTTGGTTGGTGCCCTTTTAAATATGGAGAGCAATAAGCAGCATTTTCGTCATATTTTACTTTTTTACTTCAGAAAAGGTAAAAATGCTGTCCAAGCGAGAAAAAAATTGACGGATGTGTATGGAGAAGGCGTGTTAACAGTACGCCAGTGCCAGAACTGGTTTGCAAAATTTCGATCCGGCAATTTTGATGTCGAAGATGCACCACGGTCTGGAAGGCCGGTCGAAGCTGACAAAGATGCGATAAAGGCATTAGTTGATGCAAATCGGCGAATAACCACACGAGAGATCGGTGAGAGATTAAATTTGTCGAATTCGACTGTTTATGGCCATTTGAAAGGCATGGGCTTAACCTCGAAGCTCGATGTGTGGGTGCCCCATGTCCTTACGGAGCCTCACACAAGTTTGGTCACTCGCCCAAAAACTTTTACAGCTTGAATGGGACGTACTGCAACATCCACCATATTTTCCAGATCTGGCGCCTTCCGACTACTATTTGTTCCGGTCCCTGCAAAATGTTTTGGATGGCAAAACCTTTACCTCAAATGAAGATGTCAAAAACCACCTGAACCAGTTTTTTGCCAGCAAGGACCAAAACTTTTATGAGAGGGGAATTATGTTACTGCCAGAAAGATGGCAAAACGTGTTGGACCAGAATGGCCAATATATAATTTAATAAAATATTTATTCATTATACGAAAACTGTCTTTCATGTTCCCCCAAAAAAAACGAAATGACTTTCCGAACAACCCAATAAATTAAAATTAAAAATTTGGGCGAAGCAATAGGCGGTTTACAGCTTTGTACGAATAATTTATATGTAAAATGTTGGTAAATAACGAGTACATAATTATGTACAAAGCGATTAAATTGAGCAGAAATATAAAATACGATTTAAAAGACATGTAATGCTTTTTACGTAATTGCTCTTTCTCGCTCTACTTTATTTATTTTCATTCAGTTTTTAAAACCCTAAGTCATGTTTTGTAGGGTCTGGTGGGGGAAAGTGGTCAATGGGGTAAAGTGGTCATGCGTCAAATAAATGGCTATAGCTTGGAAATAAATGTTCGAATGAATGTGAAAATTTTATTTCAGAGTAGGGCAGTTAGAAACTACATTTTGAATACAAAATTTTACAACTGGCAAAATTTTATTTGGCAAAAAAAAAAAATATTTTGCGTGAATATGAAAACTTTTAAAATCTAAACATCTATTTTAACTTTCTTGGGAAATTTTGTTTGTTAGAATTAGGAACAGATTGACTGCACAGGAAGCTTCTTACATGTCTCACGAACTCTTACTCATTAGCATTTAGCTGAATCTATTTTAGATAATTTTTTAGAACAAATTAAGTGAGATGGGGTAAAATGGTCATAATATTAGGCTTAACGAATATTGTTCTTCTAATGTCACAATCTTTAAGTATAAGGCAGATACAAATTAAATATTAGTTTTACTTAATATGCATTGTTTTTACAGTAAACGGGGTTAAATATACCGACTATATGCGTATACATAAGCATAAATACTCGTGTAGGCACGTACATAGGCGTATTCAAATAAATGCGCCAATAAATACGTATATAGGTATCTGCAAGTATCTTTTATCCATACAGCTATATATTCTACTATACATGTATATGCTCGCTTATATTCGTATACACCAGAACACTTATATAATCAGATATACACGTAATATACGCGTACCTACTCGAGTAGACACTTACATACAAGCATAAGAAATACAAGTATACAGGGTGAGTTTAAACCCTTGAGCATATTATTAAAAGGTGTTAGAGGGGAGGATAAGAAGTAAGAATCATAAGGAACATATGGTCACAAACACAATGCTGACGCACTACATGCACGCAAAGCCAGAAACTGATGGATGCAAAAAAAGTCACAAATTTATAATACACAAAGATAATTTTACACAACATTTTAGGTCTTAAGAAAGTTTTAAAGCGATTGATGAAATTTGCGGATTGCAGATGTAATAATGCGTCGCATTCACAGATCACTTTCTGTTGCAATAACGAGACTTTTGAAAAACTTTCATCAACCGCTGCGCCTTTGTTGCGATGCGTGTATTAGAGCTACTGCAGGCCGTAACTTTAAACAACTGCTCTATATATTTCTTAAAAACTAAAATGTTACGTAAAATCATCTTTGTGCAAAAAATTTGTGCCCTGCTTTGCATCCGTCAGTTTCTGGCTTTGTGTGCATGTAGCGCGTCAGTGATTATAACTTCCTTATGATTCTTTGCATCTTATCCTCCCCTCTTACACTCCTATGATTTTTGCCCAAAAGCTTAGATTCACTCAGTAGGCCGACATGTATATAAGCGTATATTCTCGTGTGTACATACATATACTGGTGTATGCACTTATAAGTACTGGTAAATGTACTTATATATGTCTATACAGGTATATAATCGTGTTTACACGTATACATGCGTATATACTCGTGCTTCCATATTATATGTACGTGAGTAGAAACATACAAAGACGCACTGGATGTATCCCCGAATTAACTCGTTTATACTCGTATATGTATGTATGTACACTTATATATGCATATATACGTCTACTCTACACATATATACTCAAGTATGCAAGTATTTTCTCGAGATACAACTGCATACGCGCATATGATGTTCATTTATACGCGGATATACTGGTATACACGTGACACGCGTATAAACGTGACACGTATATACACGTGTCACGTATGTACTCATGTAGACACGTATACACTCTTGTAGGTAATCACATATATATATATATATATATATATATGCTTATATACTCGTATATACACGTATATACTTGAGTGGGCACGTGCATGCATGTATCTGAAGTATACATGTATCTACTCATATAGAATCGTGTTTACTCATGCATAACACGATACAACTATATTCGTGTATACACGCATATATTCATGAATATACTTGTAACTATAAAAACAACCGAAATATATAAGTTTTAGGGTTATTTATATCGGTTTTGCATCTATTTTTAACTATGACCACTTTACCCCATGCTATGACCACTTTCCCCCACCCCATGGGGTAAAGTGGTCATAAAAACATAGGGAAAAGAAAATGCTATAAAACTACTAAAATCTATGTTTTTCTTCCTTAAATGCAATGTACCGTGTTCTTTAATAATGCAATGTAAAATAACAACAAAAAAAGTTGAAGTGTTTAAAGAATTTGTTGTATTTATTATCCACCTAAGTTGAAAACCTACGATTTTATGACCACTTTACCCCACCAGACCCTACCTTTTTCGTGAGAATAGGGTAGACCGGGGCACGTTTACGCAGTGCCCTTTTTTTCAAAACGGATTATAACTGGAGAGCCAATAGTCATAACAGATTGATGTTGCTCCCTAGCAAATATCCTCACAAGTTTTTGAGCATCAGTCGAGCTCAGTCTAGGATGCAAAAAGAATAATCTGTTTTCTACAGAGTCGAGTAAATTTTGAGTTGACGTTTTGAAGCTTATTGTGAATAAATAATACTTAGTTAAAAGAGAACAAATATATAAAAATTAGCAGAATTTTATCCTTTATTGAGAATTGTATTTGTATGAACTGAAATGTTATTAACTTTTTTTGCACGTTAAAAATAATTCCAACTTGGCGACAGGGCAAGTTTACGCGTTGACGTCTGAACACCTTTACGCACGTTCTTAGTGTGCCTTACTACTAAACGTGCCCTGAAGCTTTTTTCGCTCCGAACTGTCTCAAAACCTTTTAGTATTTTCAAGCTATTCAGTTTTGAAAATCACCATTTAATTTTTAATTGAGTTACAAATTCGTATCTTATAGCTTATAATCATGAAGTGCTGTCTTCATGCCCGTTCAGCTTTTACTTTATGTTCTATTCAGTCTGTAATGAATATGCTTTATTTTAACGATGGTAAGACATTATGTTCAAAACACTTACAGAACCACGTTAGGTATCAAGATAAATATGCGTAAACGCACCCCGTGTCCAAGGCAAGTTTACGCAACCGACTTGGACTCAAAAATATTTTTTTTAACAGTTAAAAACGCAAAGTCTGCAACAACTGAATGTACCAATTTTGACTCCATTAACTGCTTTATAAAACCGCAATGTTTGAAATTTCCTAAGTTAAAACATAAAAAGTAAAAAATTCATTGAAAAAAATCAGCGTGAACGTGATCCGGTCTACCCTACTGTTAAAAATTATGTTTTTTTTTAGTTCTTTCTCTTAATTCTAAGTTGTTGGAAGTTAAAAATAAAAGTACCCTAGAAAAGGTAACATTTCGTTCTCTTCAACAGATAAGGGTAAAAAAAGTGTTAAAGATTTAGTTGCGAGGGAATAAGTAAAACATTTCGCACTCTGAAAAAAGAAAGAACACATCATGCACTACACCCACCACACAGACATACTCACACACAGACACACTCACACACAGACACACACTCACAGCATTGAAAAAAATTAAGATTTTAGTCAATATTACTATTAACTGATTAATTCTCAAAAAAAAAAAAAAGTTTGGGGGAGTTGGTTGGTTTTTTTATTTTCCAAATTAATAGTGTAAAGTTAAAAAAACTGTCTTCTCATTTCTAAAAATTTAATGGCGAGTCGCTATCGATTATATCGTTTATTCGCCCCCATGCACCAGTTATGTAAATTAACTTTGTACAAGTTTTGGGGCAAGAAATAGCATTAAAATCGATCATTAGTACTTTTCTGTTTCAAATCTTTGAGATGTTTCACATTTGCTGTCGGGTGTGTGATCTTTATCTTCTTTATCTTTTACTAATAATAAAACTGTAAGTCTCTCTGTCCGGAGGATGTCTGGATCTCTGTGACGCGCATAGCGTCTAGACCGTTTGGCCGATTTTCATGAAATTTGGCACAAAGTTAGTTTGTAGAATTGGGGTGTGCACCTCGAAGCGATTTTTCAAAAATTCGATGTGGTTCTTTTTCTATTCCAATTTTAAGAACAAAAATATCATAAGATGGACGAGTAAATTACGAAATTATCATAACGTGGAATCGTAACATGGGCACAAGCCAATTGGCGAGATACGAAATTATCATAACGTGGAACCGTAACATGGGTTCAAGCCAATTGGCGAGAAAATTCACCATACATTATTTGTAAATATACAGGCGAACCAAAAGACCTTTTAATTTTTCTATTACGGGCAAAGCCGTGCGGGTACCACTAGTTACTAATAATAAAGCTGAAAGTCTGTCTGGATGTCTGGATCTCTGTGACTCACATAGCGCCTAGACCGTTCGGCCAATTTTCATGAAATTTGTCACAGAATTAGTTTGTAGCATGGGGATGTGCACTTCAAAGCGATTTTTCGAAAATTCGATTCTGTTCTTTTTATATTTCAATTTTAAGAAAATTTTACCCAGTAAATTATCACAACGTGGACGAAAAAAATACGGAGTTATCATAACGTGAAATCGTAACATGATCAAGCAAATGAATATAGCAAATTGGCGAGAAATTCATCATCCATTATTTGTAAATATACAGGCGAACCAAATGACCTTTTCATTTTCTACAACGGGCAAAGCCGTGTGGGTACCAATAGTTTCTCATAAGCTGGATGTCAGTGCGCTTCTTTTGTCTTTCCTTTATACAACAAGAATTTCTCCCCCTATTTTGTTACAAAAGTTTTCGGGGAGTATAGAGCACGCCCTTATAATACATTTGAGAACCGAAGAGACACCTTGAAATTTTCACCATCCTCATATCCTCATATATATAATAGCGAATGATCGAGTAACGCCCCTGACGTCATCAACAATGAAACTCGCTCCACGGCATGATAATTTGATAATATTTTTTGGTAATGTTTGACATGCAGGGAAAGGCTTTATTTTGACGAGGCTGAATTGGATCTTGACTGTTTTACTGGTAAGACTCATTTTAAGAGAATGAAAAACGAAAACGAGGTCAACAAAGAACGTTATCTACTGGAGTTTAGGTTTAATCCACTGGAGTTAGGGTTAACATTTCAACTATCAAAATATCATCAAACAGGCAATTGCTTCGTTCAAATGTAAAAGCAATTTTCACCCGCCATACCTTGACGGGCGATTTTCTAATCGCTTAAATAAATATTATAAACAAAAGGAAGTCGATCAACAAGAGAGGAAGTGTTCTGCTTTGAAGGGGAGAGGGGGGGGGGAAGCCGATACCTCTCTTTCCCTTCCATAAATACGCACCTAATTTCCTTACTGGGAACCTAGTCAGAGAGGTTAAATTAAAGGTCAAGGGCTGATCTATTAAAACAATTTGATCCTCTAAAATGAAAAAAATACAATATATCTTTAATTTGCAAACAAAAAAGCATAATCAGTTATAACATGAAGGATGATTGGGGCTTTACTTGTTTCACCATGCATATAACTGAAAGACCAGAGCTGTATTTAGATATTCAAAACTAACATTTGCAAGTTATTACAGCATGAAATCGATGATACAAAGAAAAACTGCCCAAGCATTTGGCCCGTCAAATGAAACGGAAGCAGAGTTTCCTTTCTTTTGTGGTCTCTGCTCTGACACTTCAAATCCTCCTCGTCTTCTTGATACCATCTGTTTTACAAAGTGACTGTTGGCTACTTGAAAAATCTGGCCATTGAACAGTCTTGACATCGTTATAGATTTTCGTGGGAGATAATAATAGCTTATGAAACTATCATTTCATCAGTGCCGTGTCAAGCAATTTTTCATGTATGAGGATTTGAGGCATTCAATCATTGCTGAACAAGATATATCGTTTCGCAGGATGTTCAGCAAGAGTTCATTTATAAATTAGTTCGATCTGTATCAGTTGAAGCTAATAAGGTTTAACAAACAAGTTATTAAGTAACAAGCAATGAATATAAATACGTGTTCAGTATTTCTTAAAAGGTAACTTAAGAAATAAATAAGCAAACAAGTAACAAAACCTCAGACGATAGAAAGGTGGATATAACTGCTGCAGAAAGTGCAGAGAATTGAGAATTATCCCTCTGCTGCCTACCGTGACTCTGAGATCACATCAAGGTTACTCATTATATTTCCCTATATACAGTGGCTCCCAAAAGTGTTCGTACACTTTGAAATTTTTTAGTAAAACCAAAATAACGGGAAACTGAATTCGAATATGAAGTCCAATATTTTTTTACATCATTCCTATGTCATTCTAAATAAAACCCTGTAGTTTTTAAAAAATATTGACGGATCTTCTTTTTGAAATGAGCCAAAAAACGAAAAGACAGAGAAATAATACGCCACAAAAGTCATCGTACACTCAAACATTTTCGAATGTATTCGTGATTAAAATTATCATATGTCGTTTTTTGTTATTTTTGCATTGTGTTGACCCTTAAAAGTCATTTGACTTGAATTTTTTGTTTATTTATTCCTTATTTTTGTGCTTATTACTTCAAAATGGCTGGTATTCGTAAAAAACCACAAACACCATTCGAAATTTGAATTTTTTAATCACAGTAGCGCTAAATTGGTTTGAAATGTCTCTAAATTAGTTATTTTATTCCATTCTATAGTAAAGTGCTTGATAAAATGCTATAAAGAAAAGAATCAGACCGAAAATAAGGTAAGAAAAGGTCAACCAGCAAAGTTGACAAAGCGTGATTGGAGATTTACAGTTAAAAAATTTATGAAAAATACACATTTGAGTGCTGTAAAAGTTTCTGCAGAGTTAAATGAAAATTTTTACATTTAATTTTCCCCTAAAATTGTTCGTCAAGTTCTCTGATTAGCTGGATTAAATGGGACCTCTTCCCGCAGAAATTTTCTTGACCGTGCGAAAACAGAAACCTTACGCTTTTCGTCGCAAAATCAATGATAAATAAACTCAAAACGTTTGGGAATTACGTCGTACTTGCATATAAAAATAAATTCAACATTTTTGGTTAAATTGTTGTATAATTGTAAGTAGAAGAAAAAATTAGGAACTTAATCTTAAGAACTTAGTTGGACCAGTTAATCAGGACGGTGAAGGAGTTCTTGTGTGAGGGTGCATATCAGCATTAGGACTTGGTAGTTTGGAATTTTTTGATGAAATAATGAATAATGCTATTCGTTTAAATGTTTTAAAAACCAATTTTAAACTGTTAGCCAAAAATTTGGTTCTCGGAAATTACTTTGTTTTTTATCAAGATAACGATAAGAAGCACACGGTTTTCAACGTTTGCCTCAAGTGCCTCAAAAATTGTCCTAAAGTTTAGAAAATACCCCTTCAATCTCCAGATTTGAACTTAATGTAATTATTTAGAGATATCTGGAGGCCAGATTACGAAAATAGGGCTTTAAAACGAAAATAGAGCTAGAAACAGTAAGACTCGAAGTGTGGTTGAACACTTACTCAGAAATTACGCAAAAAAAAAAGACATAAAAAAGAATGAAATTTATTACCAGGCGTTTAAAAGGTGTTGTTGATACTGCATGATATTCTACTAATTAATAACTTTATCAAAAGTTAGATTTTTCAATAATATATAGACATTTTATAAAGTGTACGAAGACTTTTGTGAGATAAAATTTCCGGCACTTTTTGGTTTTCGATTTTTAAAAAATTAAGTTTTAATATTTTTAAAAAACTTTTCATGTAGTTTTGTTAAAAATTGATCATTAATCTTTTAATTAAATACCTATTCCAAAACATTAATTCTAACCAATGGATTGGGGCCTATTTCGTTGAAAGTCGTAGGTGTACGAAGACTTTTGGGAGCCACTGTAAGTGTTATTCCTTTCTTGACCAGTGTGATTGAATGGTGCAACAGGGTGATGGTACTGATATAAGTTAATACAGTGAAACCTCGTTCCGACGAAAACTATTACAACGAAATATACTTTTCAACGAGAGTTATGTCAAATTAACAAAAAAAATCCGCTGCTAAAATAATACGTTAATTCGGAGTTTATTATTCGGTAAATGGAGTTTTTTTGCCTACATTTCAATTGGGGAAGAAAAAAAAATCGCTAAATTGTTCGCTAAAAAGTTCGTTAAATCGGAGTCTGACTATTTTCATCACTCCTTGATTATAACTCTACATAAAAGTGTGAAATGCAAATTTTGCATAAATCTGTATAAGAAAAGAGTGGAGAAAGAAAACAGCTCTATTTTCCAAAACCTACAACAGATAAAGTGGAATCAATACCTGCGTGCTTGAAAAATAGAAACAACAACGTTAAATTGCACAAAATATAGATTACTACAGACACGTGTTTCGGGGTTACAAGGAATTCTCTTTTCAATGAAAAATAAATGAGCTTATGGATGAAAAGGCATCTGACAAAAGCGTTGATCCATAAACTCACCCATTTGGTTCGTTCGTTATGTTTGTCACGTATTCGAAACTATATAGTTTTAATTAGGTAAAATAAGAGACAAACTTTCAATTACGGCTCTTAATATTTCATCATCAAAAAAAAAAAAAAACACTTTTTGCTAGCTTTTCTTCTTCTGTATCATCGTAGACATGATTAATTGTGAAGCTGGAGCTAACTTATCCTTTACTGTTAATAACTATCAAAATAGTGGAGTGACATTTGGCCTATCAGGTTGAAGATTAATTTGCTTAGTAAATCTACGTGTTGTAACTTTTAGTATGCTGGTGAAGATTTTTTTTTATTTTTTTTATTTTAGAAGAAACCAAATATAGGCTTTATCTACTTTTCCTTTGTGTTACGCAGGCTTTGTTTACATTTTTGATAGGTTCTCCACTTCAATGAAGAGTTAAATATCACTTCCTTCGCATTTAATAATCATTATCTACTTATAGGGGTGCTTAGTAATCTACCGCTTGACTTCAAGCAGAAATCAATATTTCTTTCGTTCTAACTGCTCAATTTTCCCTTTTTAAACGATAATAGGCTCCCCTGACGTGCTAGCGAGCCAATAAAAAACGATAATAAGTGCTTCCAAATCTCCAAAATTACCCTGATTAAGCCGTTAACAGCACATTCTGCAGCTAAAACAGAGGCGATTTTCGTCATCGATTGGGTTGTAATCGATGAAGATTAATTTCTTCATCGGTTTTTTGACAGCAGGAAATGGTAATTACTTTTTTTTCCTTTTTTAACCAGGCTGAGAAAATTTTTGCTAAGGAATAATGGATGACATATTAAGTGATTCTTACCTTCAGGTGAGATATTTTAATTTTGATTAAAGTTGTTAGGCTTAATGTTTCCTTGCAGTTGATTGCTACTTTAACCACTTATAAGATAGGTGGCGCGATAACAGAAATTTGTTACTTCTCGTTTGATGGACGTTAAGTAACAACGAAAGATTAATTTGCTCGAAAGTTTTCGGTCCAGAAGTTTCATGTAACTGTAGAGTATTTTATCAATATCTTTTGCAAAGTTGTCTTCTGGTAAATAATACGTTTCGTTAAGGAGTTTAAACGAAGCGGTTTCAGAGTTCGGGGCTGTGGAGTAGGAGTCCAGGAGACGGAGTCGGACTGGTTTTACGGTAAAGGAGTCGGGGTAGGGAGTCTAAGGTTTGAAATTTCAACAGTCGGAGTCGATCATTTTCCCTAAAAGTCCGCAACTCTGCCAGTGCTTGCGGAGTCGGTGTCGAACTGATTTCGGGAAAAAAGAGTCGGAGTCAGAGTCGAAGGCTCTAAAATTCCTGGAGTCGGAGCCGGAGTCGGTCATTTTTTCTCCGCCTCCGCAGCCCTGGCGGTCACTTCAACTGATCTCCTCTTTTAAGTTGGCCAGCTGAATCTGAGGAAATTTAAAATGTTGTCTTTAAGTAGCTAATATTTAGTTATAATGAACAGTTTCATTTTTTGTCGCTGCAGCTGTTTGTTACTCAAACCGTGGTCAATGCGTCTGAACAGATTCAATACTTTCCATATTATCTTCAAGTAGACCTGACGAGAGTCCATGTCATCCTAGTCGGAAACTAGGGGCGCGGGCTGGGGAGAGGGGGTGCTGGAGACACTGATGCAAAAAAAAAAAAAAAAAAAAAAAAGAAAAGAAGGAAAGAAAAAAAAAAAAGAAAGGAAGAAAGAGAGAAAATGGAGGAGGAACTCCGAATAAGAGAAAACGTAAAGATTAAGTAAAATTTACTCCTTTGGTATTTGCTGATGTGGCACTTAAAATAGAGTTAATTGTATTCTAGTAAGCAGTTTTGATTTTTTCCCCTTCTTTTCCCTTTTTTCTTCCCCCCCCCCCTTTTTCATCTTTTCACTCTTTTTTTTTTGGGGGGGGGGGGGGCGGGAGGGGTTCGGAAACATAACTTACATAACTGACAAGAGACCCACCTTGGCTCTCTGCGGCCCTGTCTTCAAGCAACCAAGATACAGCCCTCATAAAGAATTTCAGAGAGTAATCAGTGCAATGTTTGTTACTTATAAGACGATCAGTAAATCTGAGGGAATTCAGTATTTTCAATGCTGTCTTCAAGTAACTTAAGATTTAGTTACTATGGACTGAATCAGATTTAGCCAGGCCTAAAACTTTAACAAAAGAAGTGCGGGAGACCTAGAGTCTCAAAAACTTATTTTTACACTTTAACAAGCTAAATTCTGCCTAATATGTAAAATTTGACTTACAATTGAGTAGAGGTACCACAGCTGAGCTTCCGCGAGCTTCCATACAAATGCAACCCTGGTTTTACTTCGTTATCATTGCAACTATATGGTGCTTTTAAGCTAATGAGTGGGCTAAGAAAAAGTCAGTACTTGTAATGTTGTTTGCATTTAAATGATAAGCCCCTTACAGTAATTAATATAATCAACAGTGTTAGTACTGTTTCTGCAATGATTTATTGTTGTAGCTATAACTTATCACTAAACTGTGTGCTCACTGCTCAAGTTATTACTTTGATTTCTTCAAATAACTGATAATATTTAGTTGTAACCAAATTATTGTAACTATTTGTGTTACTTATCGCAGGTGTGTTCATCCCTTTAGTGAAATGGCACCCTCCCCCTCCCCATAGGCACCAATACCACAAAGAACTTCCAAGACCTTGACTCCTCAAAAACAATAAAATACCCCAAAAAACACTCCTCCTAAAAATTTCAGTGGCGCTCTCCACGCCATAACTTCCTTGGTGGGCACATCTGCACAAGTTGTCAGGGGACTTATGAAAATTCTGCATTCAAAATGTTGGCATCAAATAATGCTCAGATACATCGTCCGCTGTCACTACATCCACAGGGCAGTAGACGTAAAAACATTATGTACCTCATTTCATTGGCGTCCAGGGATTCTTTCCAGCAATTTTTCGTATTAGAAGTTCCAAAAATGCCATTTTTGAAGATCTTCAGCGATGATAGGGGTTCGGAGTTCTCCTCTGGAATTTTCTGAAACTACAGCTCTACAAACGATATTCTAGATGTTCTTTGTGATGTTAGGGGGAGGAAAGATTCGAGGGCTCTCTGTTAAAAATTTTAAAATCTCCAAAGCACGATTGCAGATTTTTTGATACCGTTATTGAAAAGGATGGTGTTAGGGACTGCTCAGCAATTTTTTGAAACACATGTTTCAAAATTTCAATTTGCAATGATCTCAGAAGATGTAATGGGGAAGGGGGTGCGGAGAGGAAAGAGACTCCTCCACTTCTCAACCGGATGATTGCAAGATTTTCTCGGTTTAGGTGGGATATGTGAACATTTATTTCAAATTTTGAGAACATCATCGAAAAAAAATATCTTGAACATAATTGATTACAAATTTCTGAAGAATAAACTGAAGAAAGCATTAATATAAATTTCACATAACAAAAATTTAAAACACAAATGATGATGTCTGCCAAAACGAAACAAAAATTGAGAACTTGCAAAGCTCGATTAATTACAAAATGAAATTGATGTTCCATAACAGATTAGAAATAAAATTCAAAACATACCATATACAGACTTGATTATATATAACAAAAAAATTGACAACTAAATAATCAATATCGGTAATTAGTCATAATCTGTTGAACTGTCTGAAAATTTTCAAAATTAGCTCTAGAAACACAATCCTAGATTATTTGACGTTGTTCGGGGGAGGGAAATTTCAATGGCCTCTCCTTGGAAATTTTTCTACATTGAAGTCTTTAAAACGCGATTGCCGGCCAGTTTTGGTAACATGACGGAATGCGATGATATTCAGGGACTTTCCTTTTTTTCTTTCTTTTTGGACATCCATGTCCTACAAGAATGTTTTAGACGTTCTTTAATGGTGTTGAAGGGAATTTTGTAGCATATTGTTCAGAGGAAAATAGTACTTTTTTTTTCTTAATAGGAAAAAAAAAGTTTTGTGGTTTTTTTTTCTCCTTCTGTGCACATTTTTTCAGACATACGTTTCGGAGGCGAGGGAGGCGTCCCCAAACCGCTCACAGGTACGCACCAGATATTTCTCATACAGGTTGCAAAATCATTTTGAAAATTAAAACTTAAACCCATGCACTTAGCTATATGAGAGCAAGAGTAGTTGCACCTGCTCTCATAAGCAAGAAGAAAGTACTTCAATTTTTCTTAAAATATCCCTATTTCATTCAAAGCTCACTTATTAAGTGATAATGATTTTAAATAACTCGGAAAACTTTAGTTTCTCCTCAGTTTCGCCGACACTTAAATTTCCTTCCCCTCTTTGATAAATATCTGTTTAGAAACTACACTATGCACCCAGATGACGAATAAACCTATAAGTCATAAGCAACTCCAAGAACATTTTTACGGAACTGAATTCAACACAGCCGTGAAGACGTAGCTTTTAAATATGTTTGCTAAGAAATTGCAAGAAATTTATTATCCCAGATTGAGAACTCGTTTGATTTCATTTTAGATTGCAGACGTTATAAATTTTTCAACCCAAGCTAGTTTTCCATTCTTACGATAGCAGCACTTAAAACAGTGTACAAAACTTGCTTTGCCGTTCTACTCCCCCACCTCGTTCATTTCAGTTTTTATCGTATAATATGATTTCAGAAACGCTATGCTGGTGCCCCAATTTATTTAATCTGTGCGAAAAAGATTCCATCTTTTAAAGAAGCTTTATGTACTAAAATACATTTAGCTACTATTTTCTAACTAGAAAGTCTCCCGTCAAGGTATGACGGTTAAAAATTGCTTCTACATTTGAATGAAGCCATTGTCTGTTTGGTGATATTTTGTTAGTTGAAATTTTTACCCTAACTCCATGGATTAACTCCAAACTCCAGTAGATAGCGTTCATAGTTGACCCCTTTTTCGTTTCTTCATTCCCCTGAAATGACACAGTCTTACCAGTAAAACAATTCAGTTACCGGATCGAGTTCAGCCTTGTCACAATAAAGCCTTTTCCTGCATATTAAACATTACAAAAACATACTATCAAATGGTCATGCCGTGGCGCGAGTTTCACTGTTGAAACTCGCGGGTTACTCGATCATTGGCTATTATTTATATGAGGATAATATGAGTATTGATAGTTTTACTACAGTTAATAAATCTAACAAAATTGCAGAAAAATCGGTGTTTAAAATACAACATGAATGAAATATTAATATGGGTTTGTTTTTGATCGCAATTTTTCTCGCACTAACTTCATTGAAAAGATATCGCTCTTCTTATTGCGGGCACTCAAACCCGAATGCTATAGCGATCACGTTTTGCTAATTCTTATTTTCCGACATCAATTTGACTTTATTATTATTTTTTTACAGCTGTGTACTCTTCTTATAATAACTCTATGTCTCCCGCTCATACAGGAAGGAGCCAAGTTCTACAAAGCCTGCTGGAGTTTTGTTTATTGCCATTTGTTTCATAATTTCTTGGTTTTTTGAAGATACATATCCTGCTGAGCTACAATATACTACCGACTTAAATTCCAATTTGAGCCCAATTTTCACATAACTTCTCGAATATTGAAGTGAAACATTACTTGCACATATTAATATTACATATCGTTAGAAAGGGTAGAATTTTCCGCGTTCTACGCAATTTGTTTCAGTACTCTAACTTAATTATGGCGGGAGTTATTTGCGTTTTTAGCTCGAATTTTTTTAAGATTTAGCTGAAGTTCAGATACTACTTTCTTCACCTCTACATAGTATAAAATGAAGTCTCCAAAACGCGTCTGTGTGAACGCGCAAAACTCGAGAACTACCCGGCCGCTTTCGCTGAAATTTTCACAGTATATCTTTATTTTAGCCCTGGAAACGTTTGCAGACCAGTTCGAAAAAAAATCGACGAGTAGTTCTTTTTTTATTCTAATTTAGGTCCAATTTTCACATAAATTCTCGAATATGGAGGTGAAAAATTACTAGCACATATTAATATTACACTAGCTGCGTGCCCGACGTTGCACGGGCTACTTAAAAAAATGAAAGAGATGTCCAATTAATGTTTTTGTATTACTCTGACATCAGTTTCTAAAGCACTAAGGAATAAATAAATGCGCGTAATGCAAGGTTTGCAAAACACCAGTAGAGCATATTTTTGGCAAAAATCTCTTTAACGTTAATCATATTTATCAATGATACAAGTTATGAGTGTTTTCAATTAGCACAAAAAAGCTGAAAATATATGCATTATCAACTATAATCTGCGCTCATGCTAAAATGAATTACATCTGATAGATTACGTATATCTGAAATATTTATGTGCAATTACAATCAGCTTTTTACATAAAATGACACACTTTTTGGTTAATTACGTGAAACTAAAGCACCAAGACTAAATAAATAATAATAAGCATTAATTTAATACCAAGTCATCAGATTCCAATTTAGCTTTAGTTTTCGAAACGTGTATTGGAAAAAACTCTGGCACTACACGAGTGATGAGTACAAGTGGTAAAAAGTTCGCATATAATATTGAATACATTTTATCTTTGCCCCACACTACAAAGTATTTTTCTCTTATGAATACATTGTACTTCTTTCAGCCATGTTACTATCCAAGAAGTGGTTTAGAAATGCTACCTAGAGTTTAATATTTATTAAAAATAAACACTTAATACGTTAAAGAAAATTTGTTCATCAGAAAAATAAATAAGGCAGCATAAATTCTTTATTTTCACTTGTCCGTTTCTGTTCTTATGTGATAAAATACAAATTATATAAAAGTTGAATTTTTTTTTCTTTCTTTTTGTTTTAAAACAAAAATTTAGCAGATCTGTTTCGAGAAAAGATATGTATGATCAATTTCTACTTTAATGAAACTAGACTTACAAAGTTAAGTATTTTAAAATTCATGTCTGTTTCATCACAAATTAATTTCGTTTTGCTTCACAGTTCATGCCATTTTTATCACAAAATAAATGCTACACCATTCAAACAAACGTGAAGATCGTAGTTGATTTTCAGTATCAGCTGATTACGTAAATTGCTACGTAAAACACTACCTTGCTAAAACAACGAGATTTTAAGGGAGAAAAAATGTACACGTCTGAGAATGTTTCCTTTTTCTAATTATTTATTTTGCAATTAATTACTTATTTTGGTACTATCCCCCATATAGCGCAGTCAGAATTTACCTACTGGGGGATGGTGTTCATAACAGTCCTTGCATGAAGAATATAAATTGATATATTCGGATTGGCAATACGTGCAAGAACCATGGGTGCTGGGAGGTTGTCCCACTCACCCTCCAATCATGCTCTTTTCCTTGACCCTGGTCCTATAGCATCTTATATTTCCATTACATGTTTTACAATGCCGGATCCACGATTTTTTCGTACCACGGCCAAAACTTGATCGACCCGTCGGAGATAGTAGGTTCGAGTTCCCTCACCTGTGTCCTAGGTGTTATTCCCTCTCTATGTGCTGTAATTCTTTCTTGAGTTGTCCTATATGAAAATAAATAAAGAAGTTCAACCTCTCAAGGCAATGGCACGAATCTTTCCGTAGTGTTTTTTTAACTTCGGACACGAAAACAATACAGTCGACTCCCGCTACAACGTGATTCGACTTACACGAAAGGGCTATAACGCGAATTTTTCACGAGTGACGAATTTTGGAGCTAACGCGAATTCCTAGTCGACAACACGATTTTTTTTTGGAAGAAAGTATCAGCTGTATTATTGGTTACTAAATATTGATTTCGCGAAACGTTATTACATCTCTAGCATCACTGACTCAGAAAGTTCTCACAACAAACTAGTCTATGCATTGCGTTGTTAGTGCATCAAATAATTATGCAGCATCTTTCATTTACTATTTTTTTCATTCTAATTATTAAAGTTGATGAAATATAATGACGCTTTAGTGCGCTGTTTCATCCAAAGTTTAAAGATGGAAAGAAAAAGAAAGTTTCTACCAAAAAGGGGGTTGGGAGGGTTAAGATTCTCGATAAGCTTGAACAACTGTTAAACGTCGACGGTAGCACGACAATAAGTATGAGTGAATCTTCCATACGTACAACTAAAAGTCAAAACGAAAAGATATCCGTAAAAGTTCAGAACTTAGTTTCAAAATTGAAGCTTGCAGAGTAGTGTCTAAGCAAAGCAAATATGTATTGTGAAAATGAAAGCTGCTCTTGTACTGTGGATTAAGATTTGCTGTTGCATAAATGGAAACATTATTTAAAAAAAAAAAAAGGCGAAGCAAACGTATTTAAAAATATTATTAAAAGGAGTAACGATTCGATTATGGAGCATAAATCATCACCATCTTTATTTTTCAAGTCATGAATATTATAACTATGTCTTCTGTACAGTACGATTATAGTGCAGCTTTTATTATTACTAGATAATGTGCGTGCCGTGTTGTTTATTTAATGTTTTTCCCTCCCATTGATCATTCATTTTGTGCATCTTAAGGTATTTTATGTTGAATAAAACGGCTTTTTTATTTTTTAAAAACAGTGAAAGTTCAGCTCTTTATGTAAGAAACTGTAATGTATAGTTGAGAAATGTTTTAAAGCAGTTTGTTTAACAGTGTCTAAAATAATTTGGTATGTTTCCAAAAAAACAAACAATGTATACGTACATTTTTCTACAACGCGAACTTTCGACTTGCGCGTAGAGTCTTGGAACGTATCCCTCGCGTAAGTCGGGACTCGACTAGTGTTAAAAAGGGGGCTCCAAAGCAGTTGATCCCCAAGCCCCCATCGCTGCACCACTAATACTCACATGCACATATTTACAGTTAGTTTTCAGCTGCTGAACATCAATTGCAAATAAAAAACAGTGAACAAACTTGACGAACAGGAAGCATTTTGTTTCTTCACAGCATGTAAGATCACGGCTGTCAAGGTTAATTTGCTTTCTACAGAAAGTGTCACTTGAAAGAAAAAAGAAAAAAAAAATAATGAACACAAAAATGAACTATCCTCCCTGCTCTGCTATTGAATCCAAACTCATGTCAATATCGTAAGACGGATTAAAGATCAAAAAGCGAAAAGACGGCAATAAAAATAAAATAAAAGTTATTTTAGATAAAGATTTTTACACCAGGAAATCATCATTAGCACAAAGCATCTTTCAGTTCATTAGCAGCCCCCCCCCCTTCTTCTCATAAGTTATTAATTAAACTTCTGCTTGGTAAGGTCCTCCAAATGGAAGGCGTCACGCAAGCACATGTTGCTTCGTTCGTGCCTCAATTTCTGGGATAATAACTGAATTTGAAACATGGTTTTAAACTGCAGATTACGATTTAATGATGGGTTGTGAAAGCCATTAAATAAATATCTACGTGTATCAAATGATCATTTACTTGTCGATTAGGCCATTCGCGGCCTTTTTTTAATGAGTTGTTTC
Source organism: Uloborus diversus (assembly GCF_026930045.1). Classification (NCBI taxonomy): domain Eukaryota; kingdom Metazoa; phylum Arthropoda; class Arachnida; order Araneae; family Uloboridae; genus Uloborus; species Uloborus diversus. The sequence continues at coordinate 216,316,624 of NC_072731.1, read as the reverse complement.
CACTAAAAGATGTATTTTAAGATAAGAATTTCTGCTTTAGTGGAAACGGATGCGCACTGCATTATTCACTAATTGTTTGGTGTTTAAAAGTTGGGTGGGGATGCTTAAGATAAATTAAACTGATTGTCTAACAGCAATTCTAAATTACCTATCATTTTGTTAAAAATATAAAGGAAAAAATGTCTCTGAATGTATTTTCTTGTTTTGTTAGTTGATAGATCCAGGGGCGGCCAGAAATTATATTTTTGGGAAGGCAGACATTCTCAATTTTACGAACGGAATTCCAAATTTTGCCGAATGATGATAATCCTGCCGAATGATGATTAATTAATGATTAAATTGTCGTTAATTGAAAAATTGTGAGTCTTGAATATTTTGTTTCAAATTTAAAATGTATTTCTGAAGAAAATGCGCGTTTTTTTTTTTTTTTGCAAAAAGTGATGATATCCACTGTTTTACACCAAAAAGGAATGTATCCAAAATAAAATTGGCCATTTTTAGGTCTGATAAAATTGAGGAAAAACTCATAGCCAATAGTCATTATGCCAATAGTCACTTGTTATTCTACCAAAACATGGTGAAAAATTCGAAATTCTAACAGTTAGTAACTGTGCGTAAAACGTTTTTTCGATTTGCCAAATAAAATATATATATATATATATATATATATATATATATATATATATATATATATATATATATATATATATATATATATATATATATATATCAAACTGGATATAATCCGTTTTTAAAGTAAACTAGAAAATGCGTGTCTTTTTGCAACAGGGATGATGTCCACTGTTTTACACCAAAAGGGAATATATCCAAAATAAAATTGTCAATTTAGATCTGATAAAATTGAGGAGAAGTTCCTAGACTTATGCCAATAGTCACTTTTTATTCTACCAAAACATGATGAAAGATTCAAAATTCTAACAGTTAGTGTTTGTGCGTAAAACGTTTTTTCGATTCGTCAAAACAAAATAATGAAACTGGATATAACCCGTTTTGAAAGTAAACTAGAAAATGCGTGTTTTTTTTTTTTTTTTTGCAAAAGGGATAATATCAACTGTTTTACACCAAAAGGGAATGTATTCAAAATAAAATTGGCAAATTAGGTCTGATAAAATTGAGGAAAAATTCCTAGACCTATGTAATATTCCCATGATAATATCCCTGTTATCCTTTCCTCCATGGTTTATAACCTCGATCCAGGCGCCGAAAGAATAGAACTCTAATGCTCTTAGTTCGAGGCTATCTAGTTAGTGTTGGTTTCGATTTCGATTTCGATCACACAGTTCGATGATGTAGCTTTATGTGTACGTTAGTGTGATTGTGTTGTCCGTAGTAAATAAATAACTATGTGTAAATAATATCTCTCTACTCCTCACTAGTAAAATACACTACAGTAATTGGCGACGAGGATGGGATAACATTATGGATGCTCAGCAATTTGCGGAATTATTAAAAGTTCTAACCGCTAGTAATGATAGAATCGTGGAACTCATCTTGAAAAAAGACGAAAACAAAGATGTTCCTGAGCACAACGAAAAAGGTACGATTACATTTTTATCAAATTTCGAATGTTTTAATGCATCCGCAGAGACATTTTTACAGTATAAACACAGATTTGAAAATTATTTGCAAATCAAGAACGTTTTCGAAGATAAACAGTTATGTGTGAAAATATTACTCAATTGCATTGGATCTGAACATTATAATTTATTATGCTCGTTAATCGCTCCTCAACTTCCAAACGAATTGTCATATGATGAAATAATAATTGTTCTTGAAAAACATTTGTGTCCTAAACCAAACATTATTATCGAACAGCACAGATTTCTATGCCGTTTCCAACACGAAAATGAAACTGTATCTGATTATGTAGCGGCACTACGCAAATTTACGTCGACTTGTGAATTTAATTGTGACTGTAAAATTTCAGTTGCTAATTTGTTTTTGCGTGCACAATTTATTAGAGGGTTGAGAGATGATGTAATTCGAGAAAAACTGTTAATGGTTCCAGATTTAACTTTCGATGTAGCTGTAGAACAAGCGTTAGCTTTAGAAGCTTCGAAAATAGACAACCGGGAATTATCGAAACACAATTTAACTGCAAAATCAGAAGAAGTTCACAAAATTTCGAGATCACGAAATCAGTTTAAATCGAATCGCTCAAATAGTAAACAGAGAAGTTACTCTGAAAATCGAAATAGATCAAATTCTAGGCGGAGGTTTTCTTCAAATTTAAATTTCCGTGAACTTGGAATACATAATACATGCCTACGATGTGGACGTTCAAATCACCTTTCCCGTGAATGTCGTGTTGATGTGTCAAAATTATTTTGCAAACTTTGTCAAAAAAGAGGGCACGTCCAAAAAGTTTGTTTATCAACACTTTTGAAAAATAAAAAAGCAAATGAAGTTCAATGTGTCGGCAATGATGAATATGTTACAGATGTAGCTGCAGTAAGCAATTTTTCAAGTAATACACAAATTGTTGATGTTTTCAAATATAACCTATCGTGCGATTCAGAAAAATTTTGGGTTAACGTACAGATAGAAGGGAAAATACAAAAATTTGAAGTCGATTCAGGTGCAGGACTTACACTTTTGACTAAACAAGCTTTCGATTTATTGAATTTAACAAATGAGTTGCAGCCTACAGAGGTGAAATTTCGATCTTACACTCATGGTATTTTTGAACCATTGGGTCTTGTAAAAGTTAGTGTGAAATATAAAAATATCACTAGTATAGAAACTTTGTACATAGTTCCAGATATGTTTACACCAGTCTTAGGAAGAACATGGATTCGACATTTGAAGATAAATTTATCCGATATTGATAAAAGTAATAAAATTGAAGAAATTCCTGTTAATGTAATTGATGTTTCAAATGTAGTAAATTGCATCATAAATCAATTTCCTACCGTGTTCGAACAAAAAATTGGGAAAATTCCAGACTTTACTTGCTTATTAAAACTTCGAGAAAATTCAAAACCTGTATTTTTAAAAGCCCGCGATGTCCCTTTTGCCTTACGCGAGAAAGTTAACGAGGAACTTAAAAATCTAGAACACGATCACATAATAACGAAAGTGGATTGTAGCGATTGGGGTTCACCACTTGTTGTTATACCCAAGTCCGACGGTGGTGTTCGCTTGTGTGTGGACTATAAAGTGGCTGTAAATCCTCAATTGAAAGATGCACATTATCCAATACCAAAAATAGAAGAAATATTAAGTAGTCTAAGAAACTCTAAATTTTTTTGTACACTCGATCTCTTCAAAGCTTATTTGCATGTAGTCGTTGACGATGAAAGTAAAGTAATTCAAACAATTTCTACGCATCAAGGAACTTATCAAATCAATCGTTTATCTTTCGGTATCAAGTCAGCTCCAAGTGAATTCCATAGAATTTTGGACCAAATATTGATGGGTCTTCAGGGAATTGCAACATATTTCGATGATATAATAATCACGGAGAAACTCTCTCCGAGTGTCGCGATCGGTTGATTGCATGCTTAGAACGTTTACAAAAGTACAATTTACATGTAAATAGCTCAAAATGTCATTTTTTCAAAAATAAGATTTCATATTTACTATATGTGATCGAGCAAAACAAAATCTCAAAGTGTCCCCTGAAAACTGAAGCAATAATTCACGCACCTCGACCGAAAAATGTGGAAGAATTGAAACGCTTTTTAGGTATGGTTACCTACTATTCCAAATTTTTGCCAAATGCATCATCTATTACTTATCCGCTAAGATATTTACTAAAGAAAAATGTAAAATTCCACTGGTCTGCTAATTGTGAAGCCGCGTTCATCAAATTGAAAAATGAAATATCAAGTGACCGAGTTTTAATGCCGTACCACCCAAATTTGCCTATCACGGTCGCATGCGATGCAAGTCCAACCGGCATAGCTGGAGTTTTATCGCACATGGTAAAAGGTGTCGAGAAGCCAGTGTCATTTGCATCAAGATCTCTAACAGCAGCAGAACAGAACTACAGCCAATTGGACAGAGAAGCTTTGGCTATTAAATTTGCAGTTCAAAAATTTCACAATTATATTTTTGGAAGAGAATTTATATTGATTACTGACAACCGTCCTTTATATAGAATTTTTCATCATGATAGTCATATACCCTCAATGACATCATCCCGTTTACTTCGATATGCAGCATTCCTGAGTGAGTACCAGTACAAAGTCAAACATAAAAGAAGTGAGGAAAACCAGAATGTTGATTACCTTTCTAGGGCACCATTGAAGCTAAAAGATCCAAACGTTCTACAAGAAGACGATATTATTCACTGGCAAACTATAAATCAAATTTCTACTTCTTCAATTACATATGAGGTAATTTCTAAAGAGACAGACAATGACCCAGAACTGTCAGCACTGAAACAAGAACTCTCATCAAGCAGCTGTAATGATCCTGAATATTCTTTACAAGACGGCATAATTTTCAAAAGACACAGAGTTTACATTCCAGAGAAACTTCGGGCAGATATCCTGAAAGAGCTCCATCACACCCATTTGGGTATTGTCAAGATGAAAAATTTAGCAAGAAGATATTGCTATTGGAAGAAAATTGATCGAGACATCGAGCATCTAGTCCGAGAATGCAGAGGTTGCGCAGAAGCGAAGGACAATCCTGGAAAAATATCGAATCATCACTGGGAAGAGCCTTCGTCCAATTTTGAACGAATACATATCGACTACGCTGGACCTTTCTTAGGATATAATTTTCTAATAGTAATGGATGCAAAATCAAAATGGCCTGAAATCAAGATTCAAAAAAGCACTCCATCTAGTGATTCTACAATACGTTTGTTAAAGGATATTTTTAGTGTTCATGGACTACCTCAAGTACTTGTCTCCGATAACGCAAGTATTTTTAAAAGCAGTGAATTTTCAGAATTTTGCAAGGAGTTTGGAATTAAGCATACACTAACAGCACCAGGTCATCCCGCAACCAATGGCCTCGCGGAGAGAAACGTAAAAACTCTTAAACAAAAATTGAAAACCATGTCAAATGAAAATATTTCAATACAGGAAAAGGTAAGAGAAATTTTATTCCGCTATCGAGCAACACCTCTACAATCTGGAAAGACTCCATCAGAACTGTATCTAGGACGCCAAATTCGAATAAAACTAGATCTATTACGTCCACCAAACAAGGAAAACAAATCAAAGTATATTTGTTTTCCTTGCCCATAACAGACCACAGAAACTTAAGCGTGGGAGATCGCGTACAATCACGGTCTTATGCCAACAATAAGCTGTCATGGAGATTTGGAAGCGTTAAACAACGACTTGGTAAACTGCACTACCTGATACAACTCGATGAAGGCCAGATTATAAAAAGACACGTCAACCAATTGAGAAAGTGCGAAGTTTCCAGAATTCCAAAAGTAACATTTTCTCCAACTCAAGAAGTAATTTATCCAAGGAGTTCCAGCTCAAGTGGAAATCATTTCGACCCCTTGCCATCAGAAATTCGGATCGAGACGAAACCTCCTGATCCAGTTTCTACTGATTCAAACCGTGCCAGAACTTTCCAAAATCTTCCTATTCGAAGATCAGGAAGAATACGTCAACCACCACCATATCTTGCTGACTATGTAATTTAAGCGTGGGAGATTGTAATAATCCCATGATAATATCCCTGTTATCCTTTCCTCCATGGTTTATAACCTCGATCCAGGCGCCGAAAGAATAGAACTCTAATGCTCTTAGTTCGAGGCTATCTAGTTAGTGTTGGTTTAGATTTCGATTTCGATCTCACAGTTCGATGATGTAGCTTTATGTGTACGTTAGTGTGATTGTGTTGTCCGTAGTAAATAAATAACTATGTGTAAATAACATCTCTCTACTCCTCACTAGTAAAATACACTACACAATATTTCAGGTTGAAATTTTGGATGATTCCCTCATCTAACGGCTGCAGTTTTGAAGTTGTATTGGGAGACAGGAACTCCAGTTTTACAGAGTTTAACTTCGTCGTAATTGAGCTTGGATACGCTGTACAGTTGTCAACAAAAAGAACAATCTTGCGGTTTTGACTAGACATTTTACGGTCTAAATTTTTCAGCCATGTTTCAAACAATTTGGCTGTCATCTATGATTTTGTGTTGGATTCATAATCCTCAGGAAATGATTTTACTTCAGCGAAGCATCTTGGCTTTTTTGATTTCCCCTATCATTACTGGCTTCATTTTTTCTGATAAATCCATGTTGGTGCATAATAACTAAGTCACTCTTTTTGCCATGGCAAGCTTCCCCTTTCACAGTCATTGTTGTGTCTGGGAGACATTAAAAAAACAGACCAGTTTCATTTGCATCTAATACATGTTTGTTGTCATACTCTTTTAGAATTGAAAATAATCATCTCTTCCATTCTCTGCAGACTTCTTAGCTTATACTGCCACCTTCTCTACAAATTCTGTAAAATGTGATGTTGTTTCATTTTTTTAAATTTTCAAACCAACCGTTGCTTGCTTTGAAATCTGTAACACCAAGTTGCTTCCCGAAATCTTCAACTTTTTCTCTCAATATGTTTCCACCAAGTGGAATGTCCTGGGTCCAACACTGCATTATCCATTTTATCAAGCAGTTCTCATTTTCTGGATATTCCCCAATCTTCATTATTTTTCGATCCCCTTGATTATCACCAAAGTTTTTAAGAATAGTCTCTTTGTGTTTGAGAATGTGCTGTTCGGAATACCAAACTCCTTTGCAATATCAGTCTTTTTCCTTCCCCCTTTTTCAACCACATCAATCATCTTTTTTTTCTATGCAAAAGAAAGTCAAGTGCAGTTTCATTTTGTAGCCATAATTTGATGAAAAATAAACTTTAGCTTCTTCGCAGCATTAATAAGTAAAGTAGGAAGACTAGAAGGAGAAAGGGTTGTCTTTTGAGAACTGGTCATTTAGATTGCGAGAATGTTTATTCTAGAAATTGGACCATTGTCCACTGCTGACAGAAAACAGCAGCTGAAACACGTCTCCCCTCCCACATACCTGTGGTGAACACAACTGTGAAAATCACAAATGAAAGAGCCCAAGGACACGTTTTTCTTCTCAAGAGCGCATAAATGGGGGAGATAAAGTAAAAGGCATATGAGTTTGAAAATAGAGTTTTGAGGAATTGAAATTTTTTGAGTGAATGAGAAAAAAATCCGAGCTATCGAAAAGAAGGAAAAAATACTTTGACTTTAAGAGACAAAATTTCATTAAAAAGAATTAAAGGTGCAGGGAAATACTTTTTTCTTCTCGAGTTATCATGAGCTGACTGTATATAATATAAATATACATTGCAGTCAAACACAAAAAGGAAAATGATTGTTTCATGTAAACATGAAATTCATACAATTTTCAGAAACAACACTATTCATTTATGATGAAATTTTAAGTTGGCTAATGTACAAGAATAAAAACAACTACACTTTTTATATAATCATATGTGAAGTGCCGTCTCAAGGCCAAAAAATTAAGGGTGTGTGTGAAATTGATGCATACTCAATTATTTCAAACATATCCTGAACACAGGGAAAGATGATGGTGTTCAGTTTCTTGGTTTAAAAGGAAGTTACTACTAGGTCTAAGTATCGACAATATGAACCAAATCCGGACTATAATATTCACTTTATGATGGTGAGTGGAAGGGGGTCGTACAAATTTAAAAATTTTAAATTTGTTGTTTTAAATATGCATTTTAGATGAGCATTGATAATGTTAAGAAGGTTAGAGGTTCGGGAGACTCCCAGCTCCATTTCTCGAAACTGAAACTTTAAAAACGCAAATGTTCTCTCCAAGCATGTTAGGAAAAGGAAGGTTCGGGGGAAGTGCCCCAGAATTTTTCCAAAATTGTAGCAATAAAAAGCAGTTTTAGACAAACTGTTGACAAGGGCCCACCCACAGAATTTTTTCTAATTTAAAGTCTTAAAAAGGCATTCTAGACTATCTTTGGTTAGAATGTTAGGGGTTGAAGAGATTTGGTGGTCCACCCCTGTAAAAAATCAAAATTGAACCCTTAAAAACGTGTATTTAGGTCATCTTTAGAAATATTTGAAGAATGGATAATTTTTCAGAAAAAAAAAAATAGATAAAAACTCTAAGATAGTTTATACGGGCATTAAAAAGTCAAAAGAGAAAGTATATAAAATATGCCTGATGAAGACCTACTAATAGTAAATTTCCAATTTATCCTTTTAACATGTAACAATATAACTCATAATCAAGAATTTGAAACAATACTTACCATAAGATAAATAAATACCTTTGTGCTGAACAGTAAAGTAAGACAAAACAACATTACAAGAAGCACAAATTTGCAAATTACAGCAGACACGTGTTTCGGCGTTACAGGGAACGCCTTTTTCAATGCAAAAAATAGAAAAAGGCGTTCCCTGTAATGCCGAAACACGTGTCTGCTGTAATTTGCAAATTTGTGCTTCTTCTAACGTTGTTTTGTCTTACTTTAATACTTACCATGCTAATCATTTTAAAGTATTTTGCAAATCTAGGATCCTGAGAAACTGTCATCTTTGGTTTCACAGGCTCTGCAGGAATAGATTGGACAGGGGCAGAGTCATTTGGCAAGGATTGAACATCCGATGAGGTTGGTGCCTCATGTTCTGTCTGAGGAGTGTTAACAGAACTTTCAATTGTTTCTTCATTTGTTGCTACATCATCTAATCCCGGAATCGATGCTAACTGAAAATGATATTCACCACACATAAATAATAGTTAAACATTAAATTAAAACAGTGATATGAAATGAACTATTGATTTTTTTTTTTAATGAGAGTTTGAAAAGAAAACATAAAAGACTAAATATCAAAAACCAAAAATTTGCGCTTTCACCCCCGCCTTTCACCAAAAAAGCAAAAACATTTTGAACACCTGTTTAAAAAAGTTAAACTGTTGTTTAATCCTCCCTCCCCCTTTCTCCTCCCCACAACAGGCAGGAAAAATCCATGCATATAAAAGAGCTCAGTTGTGTGTATATCTATAACCTTTCTATGAATCTATGCTCACTTATAAAAAATCAGACACAAGATTGGACGATTGCAAAAAAATTAAGCGCAAAATTCAATTAACCCTGAAAAAAGTTATTGTGTGTAGCGTCAATCACAAGTTTCATTCCCCCCACCCCTCCCTGATTTTAAATCAAAGCATAAATTTGAGTTATCTTCAGGAAGAAACATCATAACTCATTTTTACAGAAAATTAAAACCTATTCAAAGCTGCACAAAATGAAGTTCACTCAAAGTTCATAATACAATTGAGTGGCTTGGGGCAGAAATGTGGCAAATCACAAGGAGTGACTTTTTGATCAAAATTTTTGTTTCTCATAACTAAAATTGAAATAAGCATGACAATGGGTTATGTCATGTGGAGAAAAATATATCTGGTTTTAGTATTGCGGAATATAGAATGTATAATGCCTTTGAAATATTCTACAAATATTTTTTATAAGTTGAAATTGGCCTGCTGAAAAATTTACAACATGTGGCATCTCACATTCTTGCCTTGAGCCCTTCAATTAGAAGATGCATAATCTTCATTTTAAGTAGTTTTTGAATTTTAAAATAAGGGAGGATCATTTAGATATCTAATAGGTAAGTTAAATTACACCACTTGAAGGGCAACAGTGAGTTTAAGTTCAAACCAGGTTTCAAAAAGTTTCATACTTTACAAGGAAATTATTTATCCTGGTATCATCTCTGTAGGGCATTAACTAATGGAGATCGAAATTAAAAATGCAGTTTTACATGCCAAATTGATCTTTCTACGCGAATGAATTGTTGTATTGCACTACTATCTCCAGATTTGCTGAATAAGGAAATCTAGAAATATAATGATAAAGAGGTCACAGTGACCTCCCACCAAGGACGTACCCCACGTGCGGGGCACCAGGGTTTCCGCTACGGTCGCATTTTTCGCATAATGCGAAAACACTATCTGAATTGCAAAAATAAAGCAATGCATTTTCGCTTTTTTGCTTAAATAAAAAAATAAATTCGTTTTTTAAATAAAGAAGAAATGTATGATAATAGAGAGGAAGCATGCATAGCGATAATCAACTTAATCTTTTTTAAATCTTAGCTAAGATGTTAAAACTACAATTAAGTTCAATAACTATTAGTCTTATCCAGCATTATGTCCCCTGAATGACTGCTTTATTAGGAGGAGGGGACTGCAACATTCTAAACACCAATCGTGTTTTCTTTTTTTTTATTTTATGTTTTAAAAAAATAGCTGTTGTACTTATTTCTTCAAAGATGTCACAGATGAAATATGAATTTTATTTTGAACTGGAGATGAAACACACTGAGGCATATATAAATATATGAGAATGTGTAACATTTTAGCATTTTGCTAACATTTTCCCCTCAATTTTAGCTTTTATGCTAAAGAAATTTTGAACCCAGCTTAAACACTGCGGGGCACGTTGGTCCACTTTACAAAGTTCTGTTAAAAAACTAATACAAAAAAAGTTTATCAGTTCCATATTTTCAAAAAATCTGTGCTGTTAAAAAGTATTTAGTGAACTTATTGTAGAAAATCGAACTGCTCATTACAATTTTCATGAGATAATAAAAGATAAGTAAAAAAATGGACCAACGTGACCCACCTCCCCTACACTTCTGCAAATGGACACATTTTTGAAACTTTATTTTTGTCTTTTCGTTAAGCTGAGTTAAGTATTATAAAATTTTACGGGATAGACTCTTTGAATTTAAGGCTCCTACAATCTTATTCACAACATGGATTACTTATTCCAAGAAAAAAAAATTATCAAAGATAAAAATTTTTATAAAACCAAAATAAAGTGGAGTTTTGAAAATCCGAGATAATTAGGGCTCACCTTACCTGGGATTACTGAAAACTCGGACTATCCGGAAAACTCTTACAGATTTAAAATTTTCCCTACTCAGAAGACATAAAGAAGAGACCTTTTATTTCCTTGTATATCTATTGTCTTCACGAAAAATTTATCACTTAAATTTCAACCTAATTTTCCTTTTTGTACTATCGAAAGGAATTTTGACATGATTTTTATCTTGATATCTGTATGTATTTACGTGTATGTGCACGGTAACCAAAACATGCATTTTGACTGTGCCTGTATTTATTTCAACAAGTTTTGTCATGACTTCTGTATCAATACGCATCCGTACGTATGTATGTATCTTGGATTACACAAAAATGTTTAGCTGTAGGAAGGTTTTAATTTCTCTGTAATGCAATTTATATGATGTCAAGTTGTGCACCTCTTTTTAATTACAATCGGATATTAAAAAGGGGATGTTAACATGTTCTTTGTGTAAATCAATGTCAATTTTAAGTATCAAGTTATTATCTCCAAGGCATCTATATTTTTTAGTCAATGTACATTTTGCACCACTTAGGAAGTTGTTGAAACCAACCCCTCAATGTATTTTTATAATTTACTATGTATATTTAATAAGTTTTACAGTAGATACAGATTTCTATTCCTAGATATTAATGAAAATGAAACTTTTAGCTCTATAAAAAAAGTTTAAAATATAAATGAAGCACCTCAGATTAAGTGGAGCCTTGAAATTTTGATACTCGGATTTTCGAGACTCTACTGTAGTATGTTTCATTACGTCATGAAAAAAAAAAATCATTTCACTAAAATTATGCTATAAAATGTCATATGTTTCAGTGCTAAGATACCAAGGACGATTGCAGCACATAACGATGCAAAAAGGTTCATCTTTAGACAAACCTACATTTAAATAGTCAATCCAAATCAATTTAAGAACAAATAAAAAGAAAATACTTGCGACATTTCTAATGAAATAGAAATAAGAAACACTCATCAATCAAAGCAAAAGAGAGCAAAAAATAAAGGTATTACCTTCGCTTCAAGTATACACATAGAGGCTTCTAATCTCTGTATCCTGACTAAAAGATTTTCTAATTTTTCATCACAGACGGAAGAAAAATGATTGAGAAATGATGTTGTTCGAATCAAGAAATGGTTGAGGAATGTCAAAGTTCGCTTTTGATGCAATGGATCAACCTGAAATAGAAACATGCATATTAAGGATCAAATGTCATTCCCTCATAAATATTGAAGAGGGCGTAAAACTAAAAACTTATTTTAAAAACTCATGCCTTGGAATAATCAATTCCAGATCCCACGATTGGCAATCCATCAGAGTCCATATTTCCTTCGATCTTACAAATATTTAAAAATTGCTTTCCGCTACAAAGTAAAAATAAAACATAAAAGAGATCACTTTTCTAGACAGACAACCAGAACTGAGCAGACAACATAGCTCACCGCAGTTGAAAAAAAATAGTAGTAGCAGTTTTTTTTAAAATTATTTTTGAGTTTTGAATGTCAGAGTCAAATGCTAAGGAAAATATTAATTTAGCTATTTATATTCATGCAGAAGAACGAATAAATTACGATTATTTCGTACAAAGTAAAAAAAAATGATTTTAGTCTGACAAATGGATTTGATTTATTTCAGTTAAGTTGAGAATGACGTAGTAAGTTCTTATTAATATTTAAAATATAATAGGGGCCCAAAAAGACGAATTATGTTCTTAATTCAGTCTTTTTTCCGGTTTTTTTAAAATAATTTCTTTCTACGTACTTTGAAAAATGTTGGAATTTATGGTCGAAAATGGCAACAATTGTTTAGCGATACAATAATTCAACTTTCTCGTGTGAAAAATTGGTTCATCATAAATGTATATTTATATCCCTCTTGGGCTCGCAAATTTTAATGTCACTTGATTCGGCGTTACTAAGACATCATAAAAATCGCTATTTGTTATTTTTAAATTTATTATCTTGGAGAAATGGATTCTCCGCCAACTCTGCAAACTGTGTGCCAAGCTATTTATACACTGTACAACAATCCTGATTCTTCAGGAAAAGAAAAAGCCTCACATTTCTTGGGAAATCTTCAGAGATCTGTAAATACTATCAAATTATTTTAAATGTCTTTTTAAAAGGAAATATGTTATTCAGTGCTCGATAACTTAATCATGTTTCTTTCGCTTATGTAAATGAACCACTGCTTCTACGTTAGAAGCCGATTTGCGTTTTTGTATGCAATATTTTGTTGATTCTAAAATATTCAACCAATTAAAAAGTAGCAAAAAAGCATAGAAGTAAAGATTTGAGGGGATAGTGTCTTAAAATTATGTTAGTAATTGCTTAATTATAAAGATAATCCTACCTGAGCAAGTTTTTACATTGTCAAAGTGTTTTTCAATGTTGTTGATTAGTTTTTTTTATAGAAATGGGTTTTTCTCTCTTTTATGGTCTTTTTAATCATCTTTATTAAATTTATTATGCTTATGTATTTGTTTACTTTATGCTGATTTATAAAAGTAATAGGGTTGTGTTATTTATATTCCTCAATGCAAATGATGTTAAGCAATATATTTTAATTAATGCTGCAATACAGAAACTATTTGCCGAAAATTTGCTTTTTATTTTTGTCTCCTAACTTTTAAATTCGTATAGTCATTACTTCTTGCAACAGTTATTGAAACACATTAAATTTTGAAATGAAAATTGCATTTAAGAAGTTTTTGAGTTTAAATGTTTTGCCTTTTTCATAACTTCATATAATTAAAACGAATGTTGTATCATTCATATCCTAACCATGTCAATGGTTTAAGTGAAAAGGCCAATGAATGTTTAATGCACAACATCAATCAAGCAAAAGGCATAGAAGGATCGTCACTTGGAGCGTTGGCAATTTCCTTTTTGGGCTGTCGTTCACATAAATGCGTGGATAAATTTTGCTAATTTATTGAAAAACTGGGGGAGGGGGCTAATGTAGAACAGGGGTTATCAAACTATGGCTCATGAGCATATAAAATTTGGAGATGGCAGTGGGCCGGCTTTTAGCTGAATAAAGCAAACAAATCATAATTACTAGATCTGGATATATTATTTACACTAAGAATTTCTGATGTATTTACATTTTCTGAGTTTCTAATTTTAACAAATAATATTTAAAAAAATTCAATGTCAATAGTTAAAATGTTTTTAGTAGAACCAAGCCTAGTGGCACGACTACCCGTGAGGGCCAAGGCCTACTGTGCCCATCTCAAATTTTCTGACCTAGGGCTCTGGGGAGCAAAGCGGTTAGGTGGTCAAACAAAAGCACAACCCTCAGGGTTTAGTCCCATGCACACTTGGCACTCATTTTATAGACTCACTGAAGGATGAGCGGCTGAGTTGACAATGCCCAATCAGGGATTATTAAAAGTTTAGTATTGTTTTGTAATTCAGTTCCTGTATTCTATGCTTGGTTGTAGAGACGTACCGAGTAGCACTTTGGCCGAGTAGCCGAGTACCGAGTACTCGGCCTTTCACTACTCGGCCGAGTACCGAGTTACCGAGTACTCGGCCTTTCACTACTTGGCCGAGTTACCAAGTACCAATTATGTTTTAAGAAGAACCACCGACACACATGTGATGAATTTTGAACTTATTGGAATAGTAGTATAAACCTCCTTGTCCATATAATAGTTTTTAAAACTAAATTCCTGCTGAAATTTAATTACGCATTATATAAACAATTTTGTTTGTGTCAAAAATTTTACAAAAAAATTAGTTTTAAAATTCAAAATAAATAAATAAAAGGTATGATTAAACAAGTTGGAATTAAAACAAATTACAGTGAAATCCCTCTAATGCAGACACTAACAGGACAATTTTTTTTTGTCCACAATAGAGAGTTGTCCGCAGGACAGGGGTTTAATAATGTTATTTGCATTGGAACTGGGGAATTAAAAACTGTCCGCATAAGAGGGGTGCCCGTTAGGAGGGGTTTCACTGTATACCAATCAATTATAGTTCTAGTCCGCCAAACATAAATAATTTTTAAAAGCAGATAAAACAAATGTGCAGGAACACAGCAGACACGTGTTTCTGACCCCCCGTTACAAGGAACGTCTTTTTCAGTGCATAACATGTGAGCTAAAGAATGTAAAGGCATACGATAAAAAAATCCGACTTTTGTCGGATGCCTTTAAATCCACGAGCTCCCATTTTGTGCATTGAAAAAGAAATTCCTTGTAATGCCAAAACACGTGTCTGCAGTGTTCCTGCAGTGTGCTTTTAACGTTGTTTTATTTCCTTTTATTTTTTAAGCAAAGGTAATTTATATTTTTATAACTAATTTTTTGTTTGTAGCAAAAATCAATTTTTAATATAAAAATTCCATATTTTCTATACATACCTTTTTTGCATAATTTTTAATAAATAAGTTTTATTAACTTTGGGGACATTAAAATTAAGATTTATTCCACAAACTTCATTATTCTCAAAATTTAAATTTGACTTATAAATTTCAACTGTAAATGATTGCAGAATATAATGCTTGCTCTTTTTTTATAAATTTTAGTATCTGTCTTGGACAATATTCAATTTTTTGCAATTACTCGGTATTGGCTGAGTATCTGATCAGAATTTGGCCGAGTACCGAGTAGTTACCGAGTACTCGGTACGTCTCTACTTGGTTGCATCCTTAGTTGACTGACTTCATGACATGCAAAAGAAAAACAGAGTTAAAAGATAAAACGTCACAGTTACTAGCTACCTACCCTACGTGCTTCGCGAATGAGAGAAGATCGCCACCTGTCTTTGAGCTTCTATTGGCTTGCGCATTTGATTCAAATAGATAAGTTCCATGCTGCTTCACTCGTAAAATTTAAAATATTGAAAGATTGACGGAAATTATGATTAAAAAAAAAGGTTGTGTATGCTAACTAACTAATTAATGTACTAATGCTAACTTATGGTTTAACTAACTAATCCAAAGCAAAAAAAATTGTAGAGGGAAATTTCAACGGAATTGTGGACAAGGCGTTAGAAACCTTTTCCTTTGCCTGATCTCAGCTTATTTCTCTATTGTCAAGTAAGCTTGTAGTCCAGTATATCTAAAATGCATATTATATTTTACAGGGTGCCCACCTGGGGGGGGGGGGGATCATGGCCATTGAAAGTTTTATGTTCTGAGGGGTATTTTTCACTTTGGAGCGGTGTTATTCAGAATATTTAGTGGGTGCGCCCCTGTATTCTGTTGTGTTCAATTTGATCGAATTCTATTGACAAGTAGTGTGACAAGAAATTTACTGGGGTAAAGGATGTTTCTGGCTGCACTTTCAATTTTTGTATGTGTAACAGTTTGTTTGTGCCTAGTAATAAATTGTACTTGTTTTGAATTTCTAATATACTTGATTTTTAATACTTGTTTTGGATTTTTTAGGTATATGCTTGGAAAATTGCTGATGAATTACTCCAGCAAAGAGCAGACCTTGAGTCATGCTATTTTGCAGCTCAGACGATGCGGTCAAAAGTAATGTTTAACATACCAATTTATTCCTTGTTAGCCTTAGTATTTAAAATAAAAATTAAATGTGACCTTTCTTTTTATCTTGAATTTATTGTTTACACTTGTATAAAGACTATAATTATCAGAAATGTTCTTGAAAATTCATTAGAAAAAACTCAGTGATCAAATAAAGATAAGTGATTAAACTTAGATTGCATGGAAGGTTTTAACTGATTAAAAATTCCTAGGATAAAATCATTTTGTTATTCTTATTCTAATTTCCCCGTAGTAGAATGTTTGGGGATGAAAGTTTAATTGATCTATTTCTAATAAGAACTCATGATTGAGAGGTTTCTGGTTTGATACCAGCTGATTGAAGATCATCCGGTTTTGCTAATGGTGACTGGTGCACATTAAATTTGACATGGCCGTAAAGCCCTCCTTATTGCTATTCCAAATCAATACCTCTAGGAGTGCTGGATCAAGGGTGCCCCATATCCACGTAAAAAACAGCTGTCTAAGGTCGAATTCAACTGGAGGGACCCTTAGAACACCTGCAGTAGACAGATTGTTTTTATTTAAGAGTGATTAAAGCATTAATTTTCACCTGAATCTGAGTTAGTGCGGTACTTATGTATTTTCTGTAAACAATTTTCTTCAGAAACGAAAACTCTCACCAAATGAAAATTAAGATCTTAAAATCTTGGCAAAAATCTTCACCTGAAAGTCTTCCAAAATGGGTAGAATCCATGTTATGCTGCTCCATGATTGGCATTGGCCTTTTTTCGACATTTTTTTTTTTTGGTTAGGTTGACAGAATAAAAACTAAATACCTTTAGTACATATCAAATTCGCAGTTAATCGATCCTTATTTCAAGTTGGAAAAAAGTACTATGTTGCCTCAAATTATGCAAAAATTCAAGTTTTACAACAAGCAAATCCTTCCCTTTTCCTGGAGTGCTCAGGCGCAGTCTAGGGTGTATCAAAAAAAAATCTTTTATTGGAAATTCAAAATTTTGAGTTGATAAAAAGTTGCCCCTACAGTCTCCGTAATTGGGATGCTAATGCGCGAGTTTTCCGCGCTATTTAGAAATCTATAACACAAAAAGAGAGTTTTTCGACCCACTCTGATTTATTTTTCAATTCAGGGAATGCTTTTAAGAAAATTTCAAGTTGACTGTGGTGTGTTAATAGTGGAATCAAGTATTATTGTTAAAAAAAAAACTTATGAGGATCCATTGCGGTGTTTGGTTGAGGTTATTTCCATTGAGGTTATTTAACTTCTCTTTTCAATTTATGCGTGCTTTGAAGAAACAGAGTCATGTCGGGTGAATCATTAGCAAAGGAAATTTTACAACAGGACCATGAACTGTAGCCTAACAGCGTGAAAAATAGTTGTGTTATTGACCCCTCAGTTCTTATATTTTATGCTTAATTTTACTCAATACTTAAAAATACAATGCTTATTTTGATTAAATGTTTATGTAAGTCTTCTGATGGCAGAAAATCTGAAATGTCTTTTGAATTGTTTTTTATGTACTGATGTATGGTTCTAAATAATTTTATTATTTATTTAGATTCAATATTCATTCCTTGAATTGCCCTCTGAATCACATTCTTCGTTACGAGATTCATTACTAAATCACATAAGCCATATAACATCTGAAACATCAACAGTCATTATTACACAGGTAAGAGCTTTCTCAATTCGTAAGAAAGTATTATTAAAATATTAATTTTGCATCAAATCAAATATCTGTTCACATATTTGATCATTTTATGTTCTCTTTCAAATAGTCATTTTAGTTTTTTGATGAAGTTTGCCCATGCTAAAAATTGAATTTTGATACTAAAGGAGCAGCAGAGTATATTGCCCTTGCTGACATTTGAGCCCTTTGTTACAGGTTAAATCCAATGCTAAGCTATTAATTTAAATGAAACCTAAATGCTGAGCACCGCCTATTATAACACAAGTTCAAGCAGGCAGTAGTCGTGAAAAAGTTAGTCTAAAGTGAAATTGAAGGATTAAAAAGTAATTTTGATTGTTGCTTTAAAAATAGCTTTCCCCCCCCCCCCCCCATTTACATTAGCACCAAAGCTAAAATGCAATGATTTATTCCTTTGAGAAATTATGAAGGTAGAGAGAGACTGTAAATCAAAGCACTTGAAGCTGCAATCCCAAATTATGTGATAGCATTTAACCAGGTGGATATACTTGATGTAAGGAAACAGGTTTCCTTCAAAACCATATGCCATATTAGAACCATGTGACTTGGGATGTTATGAATGCTTTTTCTAACATTAGTATTGAACTTTCTCCCTCCAGGTATTAATCCCTGCTCCAAAATTTATTCATACAATTTTTTGATGTGAAAACAGACCCTAATAGCGTTTTGATGCATGGGTTCAAAAAGTGATTAAAAATAAAATTTTTACACAGATTATAATTTACTACTTTGTAGTTCATTGGTGCCTCTCCCTGTCCTGCATATAGCACTACGTTCTTTCGTATCAGTAACACCTTTCACGGACCCTAAATTTAATATCTGAGACTTAATTGCAGGAATTTATCTTGAAATATTTTTAAGTTTAAACATTGTAATTGACAAAGTGTTCCATATTTTTTAGTTATGCTTAGCACTGGCAGATTTAGCTCTTCAAATGGCATCATGGAAAACGCCAGTTACGGATTTAATATCCAGGTATACTTGTTTTTACAGATTTCTTTTAATTATTTATGCTTTGTATTTAATATTTTGATGCACATATCATAAACTTCCTTTGGATGATACTTTTGTTTTTTAGAAAGTTGTATGTGATGTGATTGCCACAGATAAACATTGTTCACAGTGAACACTCCATTCTTCAAGAATGAATCAAATGAAAAAAAAAATGTCAGGAAAGATTTTAAAACTCGAAAATTACAGTGGTCAATTTTGGTGTATTATGATTATATGTAAAAAAATGGTTGAAACACAGAAAAAATAAGATGAATTACAGCAAATATAATGTGGTACCAGGGGTCTGGCCAGAGCAAATTTGGGTCCGTTAACGGACCTTTCACAAAAATCCGATCAACCGAAACGGACCTTTCACAAAAATCCGATCAACCAAAACAGACCCTTCACAAAATTCTGGTAAACAAAAACGGATCTTTCACAAATTGTTTATTGAAAGAACAAATTTCAAATTAAAATAATACAGCATAAAAGTTAAATTAGCGGAATCAACTTATACAAAATCAGCAAATTTTGCAAAAGAAAAAAAAAAGGCATCTTGTGATGCTCCTGTAAGCCATAAATAATTACTACCGCCAAATAAATATAATGCCTGTTGTTGGTTTCTTTGAAAGAAATTAACAGCTGAAAGTCAGTTTGGTTTATAATTTTGCTTGTTTGTTTCATGCAGCAGTGTTGTTGTAAACTTCTTTGGAGAAGCGTCAACATTCTCTGAATAGGCGTAGTAAGCACTTTTCTCCCCACCCATGATTTAATCATCAATAATATACAGCGAAATGAATTTAGAACTGCAAAAGATAGTATGGGTGGGGCGGATGTGATCGCTTCAGATAGGGTTACAAAATTCAAACTTATCGCCACTTAGTGTCTGGTGGTGCGATGTTAAACTGTTATTTTGGGAGAAAGTTATATGGGTTTGGTTTTTCGGTACTAAAAAGATTATTAACTTTAAATAAACTTTTATTTACTGTTATTTTTTTCTATAGATGCCTACATTTTGAAAAACGCAATCTTTTTACATCTGATAAGAGAATCATATTTTATTCTTTTTTTCAAGCTAACTTCGCTTTATTAAGATGCAAATAAATGAAAAGTCTCTTTATTTTTGTAACAAAGCTTATTTCAAGTTTTTAAAGGAGAATTCCATTTTCTTTTATGAGTCAATAATTAAAATGCTGAATCGATGGTTTATTTTTTATTTTATTGATTTATTTATTTATTTTTGCTTCAACTGTGTCCAGATATTAATGATATGTTTATCATAGGACTCTAAAATGCAATTCAAAAGTAATTTTATCAAAAATATTTATTTTACAAGCCGTTTTTATACTTTTGATTCCTTCACTTTGAGGATTGCAATCTCTTTGCATCCGCTGTGGAAATCTGATTTTTCGATGTTTAGTACGCTTAGTTAAGAGGTAAACAAATAAAATTTTTTTTTTTTTTGTGAAAATCATGGAGTTTATAAGGTTTGAACGAAACTCTGTGCTCTTAAACAGTGTCTTGGGTTAAAAAGTTATATGCTGAACCCCTGCCTATTTTTTTTCTTACAGTTATTTTAAACTAGCTGCTTTGCCCGGTCTACCTTGAAAATAAAAATTGTGTCAAGTGACGTATACAGGGCTCGTATTCCCCCTAAAATTCCTAAATATTTTCACAGCTCCTAAAATTATACTAAAATTTTGTTGGTGTTCCTAAAAAAACGTAAAAACTGCCATTTGCTGACCGAAATAAGTCTCCCGCACTTCTTCTGACGCATATTCCTAACCCGCTTCCGGAAGGTAACTTGTTTTTCGCCGTTCCGTGATTAGAGAGCTTTCCTGCGCACGGAGCATGTCTGGTGGCCATGCGCCAGACGCATCGCTCGTTGCTGCCGGGAAGCATGCCTACTATATTGGCACAGTTATCGCTCTTCCACCATTCTTTCTGAATGGCGGCGGATGAACGCCAATTTGAAAACTCCCTGAAAACGACTTGTGCGTACCGTTTCCCGCCAGGGTTGCCGTGCTTTCTCGTCGGAATGTTGGCGGTGCGATCCGTGGTGCAATGTTTACGATTTACTGGTTAGCGAGCCACATGGTTAGCCATTTTGTGTAGTAAGTTGGCCGTGGTTGTGGTGCTGCAAAATAAAACCATGGGAAAAGGCCGCACAAAATTCCAGGAAGACTGGTTCTCGAAAGAATTAGATGGTATTGTTATTCAAGAATGGTTGGAATCGGTAGCTACCGATGTTTTTTCTGCCAAATGTAAACTGTGTTTCGAGAACTTCGAAATATCGGGCGGTGGTTTCGCACAAGTTCGATCTCACCATAGAGGGAAGAAGCATCTTCTGAAATTTAATGCCAAGTTCAAAAGTAGTGGTCAGCCCACAATCATCAACTGGACGCCACAGGGTAAGAATAATGATTCTGCTGATAACCTTAGTCAGCAGAATCAAGTAATAAAAGCCGAAACTCTGTGGGTGTTGCATGTTGCTGACAAAAACCTGTCCTTCAAGTCATGCACAGAGACACTTGATTTATTAAAATTAATGTTTCCGGATTCGTCAATTGCATCGGCAATGCAACTCAAAGAAAAAAAAGCAGCTTATGTTCTCAATCACGGCCTCTCAAAGCATTTTCAGACTTTGTTGGTGAAAGACATTTCAAATGCTAATAATTTAACATTAGCATTTGATGAAACTACAAATTCTCAAAACAAGCGCCAGCTTGATGTATATGCCAGGTACTGGTCAAGTGAATTTAATTTAGTGACTTGTAGATATCTAAAGAGTGTTTCTGGGTCATGCTACAGCAGAAATAATTTTCAATGAACTTTTAGATGCCATATCTACTTTTGACATATCATTGAAAAAAATTATCTGTCTTTCTATGGATAATCCCAATGTAAACAAATGTGTAATGAAGAAATTATCCAATGAAATCGGAGAAAAGACACTACTACCAATTGGAGCATGCAATTTGCATGTAGTAAATAATGCATTTAAAGTTTTTCTAAATGCATTGGAAATAAACTTTGATGAATTTGCCAATGATGTATATTTTTTCCTAAAGAATAGTGCTGTGCGCAGAGAAGATTTCAAGTGTATGGAAGAGATCACACAAGAAACCTCACAGTTTTTGTTGAAACATGTCAGTAGCAGATGGCTTACAGCTGGCCCTGTTGCTCAGAGGCTGGTTGAGCAATGGGCCAATGTGACTGAGTATTTTTTTAAATTTTTTGCCTAAACAAAAGTTGTTGGATAAACAGCTAAGTGCTTCCAACAGATATAAGCGTATTTGTGAAAATTTCAAGGATGAATCAGCATTATGCTTTTTAGCTCTCATTGCTTATTCACACAAGCATTTTGAAGCCTTTTCACTCTGTTTTCAAAGCGAATCACCGAAAATACATCTGTTGTTTGATGAAATGAACAAGCTGATCCGACAGGTTATGATGCAGTTTTTGAAGGATGAAGTTGTTGCTTCAAAGGAAGGTGCAGAATTACGAGATGTTGATGTTGACGACGGCAGCAATTGGAAGAAGTTAACTTCAATTGAAATTGGTATGTCAGCCAAAGGATTTTTAGAAAAATTATCTCAAAGCAAGAAGAAAAATTTTCTCTTGAATGTTCGTTCGGCGCTTATAAAAACTGTCAAGTATTTAAGATCAAATTTGCCTTTTGATGATCAGTTTTTCAAGGACTTAGAACTGTTTCACCCTGGGAAGTCTTACGATTGCTCCAACAGTGTTCATGCAATTACACGAATTGCTCGTTATTTAAACTTTTCAAATGATTTTATTGATAATGTTCGAGAAGAGTGGAAACTTTTCATATTTGATGTTACTGCTCGTGAAAATCTATCTGAAGCAACACGAGTAGATGGATATTGGAGACAATTATTTCTTCTGAAAGATGCTAGCAATCGGCTAAAATATGAAAAGTTAACTGAAGTAATCAAAACTGTTATGATTTTGCCACATGGGAATGCGGACCCTGAGAGGGGTTTTTCATTCAATAAAGCTATGATAAATGTGAATCACAGTGAACATACTATTGTATCACTCAGATTAGTGAAAGATACCATTCGAAGTTATGGAGGGGTACTGAATGTACCTATCACTTTAACATTACTAAAAGTAGTGAAAGATTCGCATAAATCATACCAGGAGTATATTAACAGATTGAAAGAAGAAGAAGAAGAGAAGCTTAAAAAAGAAAATGAACAAATGACAAAGGAAAAACTTGAAAAAGAAGAAAATAAAAAGAGGAAAAATGATCTTGATTTACAGATAAGTGAAAATAACAAAAAGATCAATGAGTTGAAGAAGAATAAAGAATTAGCTTTAGGCCTGATAAAAGAGGGAACAGAGAGACTGAAGAATGCTACAGTAACTCAAAATATTGTACAAATGACAGTTGCACAGAACCTAATTCTTGAAGGTACTAGTCAGTTACAAAAATTAGAATCAGAGTTATCCATCTTCGAAACTGACAAAGAACAAATTTTGAAAAAATGACTAAAGATAAAATAGAAGTTTTAATCAGTGTAATGTAACCTCAAAATTGCTTTTGAAAACATTATTGGATGAATCAAATGTGTGGTCAGATCTGTTTTTTCATAGTAGCAGATTACGTTTTTTTTTTTTTTTTTTGATGAGATGCAAATAAAAATTTTGAATTCACCATTATAAAATGTAAAAGTTTTTTATGGCTTTTTCTTTAAAATTTATTATAGAATCATATTCGAGTTCAACACTAGTTTTAAGAAGGTATGTTGAAAAGTTGTGGTATTAAAATGTATTTATACTTAATATAATTGATTTAGTTTGAATATTGTTTGAATATTTACCCCTAAAATTTTCCTAAAATTTTGTCAAAAAGTTCCTAAAATTTTGGAAAAGTCGACTCTGAGCCCTGCGTATATTCAACAATCAGGCGTAAAAAATAAATAAAAAAAACATCATGATTTCCCTTCCAAACAATATCGACAGATATTAAAATACTTTTAAGAAATTAAATTCAAAAAGATGGATTTAAAATGCGTAACCATGGAAACACAAAATAAAATAAGTTTACGGAATTGAAATGTGAAAGAAAATGGTTCACAATTTGAATGGAATTGAGGTTTCTTAAACTTGATTTCAAAAGGCTTGTAACTTTTTTTCCTTTCGAGATAAAAGCTTACTTTTTCGACCGTAGGTCAAGTTAGATGTGGAGTAAAAAAGGTCGCTTTTTCCAATGGCGTCAAAAAGAAAGCTGTGGGACAATTCCTTCACTTTTTATTGATTTAATTAATGAAGGAAGTAATGCTTAAATTTCAGCTAAGCCAAAAAAAAATCGAGCTAAAAATGCAAATAACTCCTGCTTTGATAAAGTTAGAGCATTGAAACAAATTGCATAGAACGCGGAAAATTCTACCCTTTCTAACGATATGTAATATTAATATGTGCAAGTAATTTTTCACCCCCATATTTGAGAATTTATGTGAAAATTGGACGTAAATTGGAATAAAAAAAAGAACTATTCATCGAAATTTATTCGAATTGGTCTGCAAACCTTCTCAGGACTTAAAGAAACAAACTGAAAATTTCAGCGCAATCGGCCGGGTAGTTTTCGAGTTTTGCGAGTTCAAACACACAGACGCTTTTTGGAGACTTCATTTTATACTATGTAGAGATACTATACAAAAAACATTTCTAGTATAATTTAACATGATGTAGAATGGTAGATAAATATTGATACTTAAGGGGTGCCCATCTCCCAGGGAGCGATGCCTCCCCCCTCTCCCCAAATACTAGAAAAACACTAAAGAATGATATTCTCAACAGAAAAGAGAGAAAACACTCAACTTTAAGTGTCGATGCAGTTTCCACCATCTCAAGAGTCTAAACTTTCGTTTTTAAAAGAAAAAAAAATTTTTTTTTTTAATTATTTGAGTTTTCACTAAAATAATTGATTTTTCACAAAATTGTTTTATTTTTCACAAAAAATGGACCCTGTGAAAAATCCTGGACAGACCCCTATGGAAAGATAATTTTTGTATGCATTTGAATTTTAATTATTTATTGCTTTGTATTGAAATGAGTTGCAGTATATACACAAATTGTTCATCTTGTTAAGTGCACTGCTGCTATGCCGGGAACACTTTTTAAAAATAACATGTGTTATTATAAAAAGCTGAAAACTATTAAGTAAATGGTAGGTAAAAAGTTAAAAATTGAAATAGCAAATTGTATCCCCGAAATATTTTTGTGTGCAAGACATCACTATCTCATCAATGAGCATACACGAGGCAGACCTAACAAGCATGGCTTAGAGCAATAGTAAAGGTTTTTGTAAAGCATCACTGTAGTGCCTAGAAATAGTAGTGTGTCATTCAAAGGACCAAGAGTGAGACGGTCAATTCTGTAGGGAAACCTGATGGCACTGCACAAAAGGAGCACACACTGTGTTTCTCATTTTGACTCTCTTTAAATCAGCGATTACATGCTTCCAGCTTAAAAGCCTGTTTTTCTGGTTGAACTTATTTCAACATAAAGGATAAATTCTCGAATAAGTTTTATTTGTTGCATGGTTTTTCATTTATTTTTCAAAGCTACACAAACATTAGGTGACTTCTCCTTAATAAAAATAGCATACTATAAGCTTTTTAAAACAGTTTTCCTCTTGTATATAATTTATTGAAACTCCGGAACTAATTAGAGATAATACTTTCACATTTTACTTTAGTCTGTCAGATGTTTCGTAATACTGATTGGTGTGACTTACCATCAATCCTGAAAAAAATAAAAGAAATGAAACTTGGAATAACTGCATCTTTTATTTCATTGTTAAAACTGCTTCTGACTTATTTCAGCTAATTAAAATATCATGTGCTAAAATATGCAGTCTGAATTTTTAAATTTTATATGAAATGGAAAAGTTAGTAAATTTAGAATTCATTTTATGATTAAAAGAACAGATTAGAAAAGTTGTTTTGAAAGGATTTTTGTCTCATACTGATGGTAGTGTTTGGGGGGAGGAGTGCTATATTGTGTGTGCTTGGAAATTTTAAAATGTTTCTATATTAATTTATTTATAGGCTAGGAAATAGTACTGACCAAATATCAACATTACTAGAAGTTCTGACAGTTTTACCTGAAGAGGTTTGTGTTGTTATTTTTAATATTCTAAGAATTGTGCTTTAGTTTAAATAAATTCATTCAAGATTGTGTTATAAAATTCAGAAATATCAAAAAAATTAAGAATTTTACATTTTTGAAATTATTGTTGGTTTTATGTTTCAGAATTTAAACACTTGTTGCTAAACAGAAACTCTGTTAGGAATTTTAATCTTAGTCACAGATAGCCGACGACATGCTTACAATTTTTCTGTATACATAATGTATACAATAAGGTGTATGTAATGTGTCTGTGTTTGGCAGAATTAAGGACCTTGCTTTCTAACTATTGAAAAATAAATATGATAAAAATATTGATCTATTTCATAGGCATGTAAATGGTTCTGGTGTGTAACACAGTTGTTGACATATTTGTAATTTGATTTTTACTAGAGTTGGTCTATTTTTAAAGTCAAAATCAAATGCTAAAGAAAAAAAAACTCTTTGTTTATTATACACTAGCTGCATTGCCCATCTTTGCATGGTCTAGCACGGAAATAAAATTTATGTCGAAGGACGCAAATTCAACAATCAGGCAGGAACAAAAAAAAATCTGAAATTTCTCAAAAGATTGAGGGAAAATAAGCAAAAAGGTTAAAATTTTAAATTTCCTGGTTTAAGGAAAAGCTTCAAAAACAAAAGCAAGAATTTTATTTGTTCACAGTTGAGAAAACATTGCAACAAATGTTTCTTATTAAAACTTAGCTCACAGCAGACTATAAATTTTTGGTGGTTTTTAAATCTGAAGAAGGTAAATCTATTTCAGCAGTATTTTTCATGGCTTATCAAATAAGACAGAAATCACGACAATAAGGTAATTATTTTGGGCTAATATTGTAGCCAAAATATGGGCAAAGACAATTAAATTATAAAAACCGCAACTATTTTTCAGTGAAAAAGGGTTTGAAATACATAAAACTCTCTCTGTCTTTTTTTTCTAATGGAATGAGGAAAAAACTTAGTATGTAAATGATTAACTTGTTTTTAATCTTATATCTATTGTGATTTTTTTCATGAGATTGTTTAAAATCTCCTCATCAGCTACATATTTATGACCATCTGATACAGTCTTTAGACCACATAAAAGTCGGGCCATTTGAGGTTTTAATATCAAAACCTGCTCAATCCATTCTGTAAAATCTTTACAGTGAAGACAAAAACCATGTTATGCTCTGACCACCTAGTTTTTCCAGATTTTTTTTTCTTTAATTATTTGAATAACATTCAGTGAAAGATTTCATTTTTGTTTATTTTTTTTAATTAGTTGCATTTGCTGGTTTTAAAATAAATCAACCTTTTTTTTTAATCAAATTCATGTGATATTTCAATTTTATGACTTGTACTAGCCTGTTTAATCAAAAAAGTGAGTTTATTAAGTAATTTATTGTAATAATGTTGTTGATGTGCATTTAGTGATACGGTAAAAGCGTGGATTGAGCTGGTTTTGAAACACTTGTGTTTTTCCAGCACCTTTTTCAACCTTGGAGGGATTTATTCCCGAATCCAATTGCAGCATGACAGTATCAAACTAGAATATCAAATTACGATAAAAAAAACTTTTGAAAATTCATGGGTGGAGCTGTTTTTGATACTAAATGCCTTAATCCTTCATCTGAAATCACGGTACAGAAATTCTGAATCCAAGCGAAGAATGTCATAATCTTTAGGGGAGAAACATTCATTTTGTTTCAATAGCCATTTAAAATACTTGCAAAGTACTTACTTATAGGTCAAATGCAAGTATGGTCAACTTTTGATTTTCTGTGGAATAGGGTAGCACGGCAACCAGATAAGTGAATTTGCAGATAATCCACTAAATTTGTAAAATACGAGACTTATATTTTGAATTGCATAAAAAATCAATAAAATTTTTATACATTTAATATGCTGCTATAACAATAACTGTATGTATAAAATGTGTGTAAAATTGTTAAAAGGATCGCTCATTATTGCAAACAGATTGTACACATATGCGAGCAAATCCTTAAAAACTATTTACTGAAGCAGATCAAGATATGTTCAAAATGGATAGGGGGGAGATCAAAAACGAATATGGGAGTGGATTTTTGACAAGACTGATCTGGTCAGTCATTTACGTGTGTAAGTAGTATGGATCTAAAGATCAGTAAGTAGTGTAGGTTTAAAAATCAGGTT